>NC_056737.1:115393848-115476348 GCF_019279795.1 Protopterus annectens | reverse complement strand
CACATTGCCACTGTGGTCAGAATGTCCTTCTATGTGGCACATCTCATTACTATGGCTTTTGCATCCAGAAAGAAAGAGGTCATTGTCTCCCTCTACTCTTCCCTCATTAGGCCAGTCATCAAGTATAATGCCCCATTTGGCATGTACCTCACTAGACACCTGCAACAACTGGAGAGGCTGCAAAAGTACCTCACAAAGAGGATCCTAGGCCTTAAACACTTGTCCTATATGGCCAGACTCCAAAAACTCCAACTATTCTCTATCTCATATTGCCTACTTAAAGGTGATCTCTGCCTGACTTACAAAGCTATGTCTGACCCAGCTCTGTTAGATATGCTACAGCTAGAGAAATCCCAATTCCCTCCACACCACACACTCCACAGACCTCAACCTCATTATCACAATCAACACAACATGCTGGAGGGACAAGTTCAAAACCCAGAGAATGCCCATGCTATGGAATATACTTGTCATACATGTCAGGCAGAGTACTTCACTGGCCCTCTTCAAGAGAAATCTTGATGAGCGGATAAGAAATAGAAAATCCATCCCGGGGAACACTCCAGTGACTCTACTTGACAGAGGCATTGTGAGCTAAAGTCGAGTGGCACGATGGCAGGGTAATCCTATGGGCTAGGCTTCTAAAGGCTCCAGGCTCATTAGCCTAGTACACACCTAAGAACCTATGAACCTAGATATATATATATATATATATATATATATATATATATATACACAAATACATGTGTATCTATATATATATATATATATATATATATATATATATATATATATATACACATATATATAGATATATATATATATATATATATATATATATATATATATATATATATATATATATATATATATATATGTGCTCAGAACATGTAGTGGAGTTGTATCTCAGAATCATACTTCTCAAACTTGCACTGCAACAAATATGTCCAAAGGCTGTCAGAACTGGGGGACAATGGGTCCAAACTAGGGACCTCTTTTAAATATTGCACTTATAAATGTAGAAAGTTGCCAGAGTAACACAGTTTGTTTCAGCATACATATTATGATGGCTGTGAGGTCTGAAAATGAATTGTATGTCATCATTTACTGACAAAAGTCCCCATATCATCACAGTGATTTACCTGAGAAGTGAGACTAATCTGTAAAACAGACCAGAAATTTGAACAATAAACCTGGACATCCTGAAACAATCCAGCTAGTTGAGAGGTATATGGGGACATATCTGAAATAGTGGTGTAGATAAGCTGACACAGTTGCTGTAGCAACACCTTCCTGTCTGATGTAACATATATTCACTGAAATAGCACAAGTAATTGAAATAGCAAATCCGCTAAGGGAAATTACACATATATTTGCAAATATATCAGGCACTACAGGGATGTAACAGCACTGAAAAACAGACACCAGTGTGAAAGTGCATACTCACAACCATTTTCACTACAGTCACATACTGGTAAGTCAAGTGAACAATAGAATATACAGACTGTGTGAAAAAATACATCATTGTTTGCCATTCACACACTACTCCTACATATACTGGCCCAGTTCACAGTGTAGTCTGAATCCTGACCATGGTACAGCACATGTCTCAGTTTGCCCCTGCAAACACATATAGCCAGTAGACCAGCAGAAACTGGAGCAGCATGCACAGTCAGATAATAAGGGAGCCATAACATTTACCTCTACCCCCTCCATATCAAGCCCAAATAACATGTAAGCATGACATGTCTACACAATCCTGACAGTATGTCAGCATTGGCCAGACATACACAGACCTCTCAAATGTACAGTTCACCTCAGAATGTACAGGCTCAGGACTCATATCTATGGCCTCTTCCCTGTATCATGTCTGTGGGTCTGCGACATCACTGGTATTGTAGTGGGAAAGAAGGTAAGAAATAATGATACTAAATACTTCTGAGCCTCATAGTGCATGACACCTAGACAAAGCCTGACATCATTTGGGGATAGATTGGACATACTGCTGTCATAAATTGAGACAGTTACTGATGTAACAGGTTTCATTGTAACATATCCTTTATGAGGAATATTAAGTCAGTAATACCAAAGGATGTTAGTATTTACTGACTGCATTCCCCAGCATCCTCAACTGATTTTACTAGGAAAACAACTGTCTGGGGAACAGACAAAACATAACAGGCAAACGTGGCCAGTCTGTGGGCAGCATGCCAGTGGAGAGGTATGTCAGTCACATATCACTGTCAGACCTGAAGTCACTCAGTAAATGCATGTCCACACAAACCCTGCCAATCTATCAACCCACCATGTGTATAACAGTAGTAATGATATAGAATCTGTTCACAATTCTGGAGATATGTTTCTCATGCAGTTGGGCTGTCTCCAAATGTCCTGTCCTGTGAAGTAGTCTCATCTACTGTCTGTGAATCTATAGACTACCACTTCTGTAATGTCCCTCACACAGGTCTGTAATGCCATCTCAAAGGCAACACACCGAGGTCTCCATAGTTCTGATACCCTTTCTGGCTGCATCCTACGTGAACACAGGCATGGCTTTTCAGACCCATTCAGCAGTGTAGTCTACCACAGCCTGAGCAATAGTGTCATCCCATCTGTACAGAGAACAGACAAAATAGATAGCAAACAGGTTTTGCATTAGGATAAATGTTCTGAGCGATAGAAATCTGACACTGAAATGTATGCCATTACTATATGATATTGTTCCTAAATTACATGCCCAAAAACACAGTACTCTACAGTTAATATAATAATATCATATTAATATTCAATATGAGATACATCAAAACGTACAGCTCAAACCCCCAGAACAAGATAATGTAGTACTCAGAGACACAGCTTTGCAAGCAGGGGTGCATGGTTCGAGTTCCAAATTTTACATGGAAAAGCAGTGTTAAAATTACTAATTCAATAATATAATATGTGTTAAAATTTGTTTTGGCAACTAGTGTACTGTAGCTGGTGTAACATGTAAGTGTGAGTGCATATAACATGTGATACTACCCATGTATACACATGTGTCCCATACAGTATAGTCACACCACTTGCTACTGTAATGACAGCACATAGAAGCATGTTCTGTAAAGGAAATCAAATACACTTACTAGATGATGTCATTACTCTATTATTTTATAAGAATGGAATGTGAGCAATGGTTACCAGGGCTGAGCTATGCTTTGCAGGTTTAACCATTGCTCAGATGTGAATGCAGTTACCTCAGCTAAGTGGATTTGCACACTGGTAAATGTCATTCAGCAAAGCCTACACAGGTTAAGCACCTATTGGTTTAACCCACTTACAACTGCTTAAAACTACTTTAATCACTCTGTTTCCATCAGCCTCTGTTATGCCCAGCAACAAAATAAACAGCCCTTGCAGGTTTTGAAACCAGGACCATGTACACCATAGCAACAGCAATTTACCACTAAGCTATCTGAGCACCAGAAATGCCTGATGCTTTTTCAAACATACCATGCATTACAGCCACTTTACAATAGGGAAGAGACACTGTGCAATCAGGAGTGATTGGTATCTACAAATATATGTATGAAAAGAAATATATACATATATATATAAAGAGATAGATATGTATGGTGATACAATAAATACTGAGGTATATATATATATATATATATATATATATATATATATATATATATATATATATATATATATATATATATATGCATACATGTCTCAAAATGCCCATACATACAAACATTTGCTGCTGATAGACCACCCATAATTGGGGCAGCATTTTACAGTTGGATACAAAAGGGACCCATGCCACTGACATCTGCCCCCCAGTCCAAATAATACATAAACAGTACACTACTACAAAAACATGATAGGCCATACACAATGGCCAGACATACAACGACCTCTTAACAAATAAACTAACAAATTTGAAGATAGTAAAAATAAAAACAACAAGCCAGTAATTCACACAAGTTTATTATATGCTGATGTCTTTGACAAAGCCTTCAATGAGTAAAACATTACAAGAAATACTTACCTCACATACAAGAATCAATAAACACTTATATATTTAAATACACTGTCTCCAATTACACTCCTCATTTAACCCCCTAGGGGATAAAGTATTACATTTATAGATATAAATTGATTCTGTACATAACAAGTTTTCTTTTATGACTGTTTGATCAAATCAAGAAACAGACATTTTAAAAACAGTACCTTGTAATCCACTGCTGTCCCCATGGTGAGATTTATAAAAATGTACAGCTATAGAACTGTCTTCTTTCTTATCAGTAATATCTCTCATATGTTCTAACAGCCTAGTTTTAAACCCCATCTTACTCTCCCCCACATAAAATATGTTACAAGGGCATCTAAGAGCATTCTGTATACACTGACCACTTAGTTCCACATGCTTCCCAGCCTTTGCCCTCAGCAGGAATGACAGTGCTAAATCATGATAGACCATACCTATCAGCCTCTTACTGCATGCCATCTGGACAAACCTGAAATAATTAGGGAACAAAGGCCCAAAAGCATAGCCATACTTGGAATAGTGCTGTTATATAATGAGAAAGGATTTGTTGTAACATATCTTTTATGAGGAATATAAAGGCAGAAACACAAATGTATGTTAGCATTTACTGATTTCAATCAACAGAGTATATTACTGATTTGCCAAGGACAATACCTGTCTGGGGAACAGACCAAACATAGCAGGCAAACCTCTGGCCATTATGTGGATAGCCCTACAGTTGAGAGCTATACAGACAGAACTTTGCCAGACTGAATCCCATGCAGAAGTAGCACGTTCAGACAAACCCTGTTAAACTAGCAGTATTCAAACCATATAACAGCAATACTCACATTCTGCCCCTAAGTCTTGGACCTTCTCCATCATTTAGTTGGCTTGCCTCCACAAGTCTTGTTGTAAGAGATATTAGCTCACACTCCTCCAGGATGTCTTCCTCATAGGTAAGGGAAAGGGCCAACACACACACATGGAGTACTCAATTTTAGGAGTGTGTTGCCATGACATTGGCTATTGGAATAAGTACACAGCTGCTCTGCATGCAATTAGCAACTGGAGAACACCAATTGGGGCACAGGCCATCACATGGTCATCAGCATTACCTACAAAAGTTAAGCTGCCATCTGTTCAAACCACCTCTGTCATAGACAGTGATACAATTAAAAACAGAACGGCTGAATACAGGAGAAGTTCTTGACCAAATCCACTTAGAAATGTATGTAAAACAAGTAAGCATGTAATTGAATGCAGTAGGTAGTCTGTAATAATTGTAAATAGACGTTTGAAAGAATATGTCTCAATAAGAATTGGTGTAGTGATGTACTGCTGAACAGCACAGATAGCCATAGCATGTGGCTCTGTCTGCAGTGACATAGATCACAGCTCAGGCCCCTGACGCAACCCAGGAAAGGACAGCTGACATTTGCCAACTACTGCAGTGTCTGTCAAACACCACTGACTGTGTCACTGCTAGGCCAGCTACTGGGATGTTGTACATATCAATATTTTACATATGAATATAACTATGTTACACATTTTATCTTGTAAATATAAGAGACCTATACAGAGAATGTGCATAGTAAAGTACTGCTGCAAAAGTGTGTGTTGAAATGCATGTGATACAGTGATTTCATACCATTCAATTGTACAGTCTTATAAGCACATAAGTGCCTGTTATCTGTAGTCACTTACACATAGAGTTGTGTTATGCTAGGCAAAGCATTGTCAAGTCTGTTAACAATGATACCATAACATAATAGGCTAGATATGAATGTGAGACATCCTCTAGGTTAGCACTGGATAGCAAAGCCTACTCTGCAATCAACTTACTTATCTATGTATGTAAATAGGTTGTGCATGTTCTACTTGTGTGTAATATCAGTTTCAGTGCATACAACTGACATAAATGTTTACAGGTATTGGTTGTTGCATTGCCATGACAATAATATGGGTAGTAGAATAGGCATGATTATCAGGTTGTAATCAGAGAAGTATGCAACTGTGTTATGACCCTCTGTCCATTCCTACCATACAAAAATGAGACCACAGAAAACCTTTTCAAAATGTTTCCCACCTTGAATGTGACACATAACCTGTACAATTCTATTGACAAACAAACAAATCTGTTAGGGGAGAAAATATGAAATGTATAAAATGTACTATAAACTGGTTGCATACATGTGCACACACATAAACCACTACTTGGTTGATGCACCTCTTGCAGTAATCACAGCATTCTCTTTTTGGTTACACACATGCCATCAATTAACAATACTCTGATTAACCCCAAATAATGTTCAACTCTCCTAGTAGAATTTATTTGACATATACCCAGTTGCCTGCTACAGCAAAAGGCATGTTTGGCAGATAGCTTACAAAGCATTGAAAGGATCTCATTGTGGAAAGGTACCAGTCAGGAGAAGAGTAGAAAAAGTATCCACAACATTGGATATACCATGGAATACAGTGTACAGTCATCAGACAGTGGAGAAGATATTGGACAACAGTGACACTGCAAACACCTGGACGTCCATCCCAAATGGATGACATGACAACATGACAACTGGTCATGAAGGTTCCCAGGGGACTTACAACAACACTGAACAAGTTGCAGGAATGCTTGCCAAGTACTGGGTGTGTACCACATGTGACAACAATCTTCTGTATTCCCCATATGTCTGCCCTATGGTGTAGGGTTACCTATATGGAAGGCTTTTCCTACACAGAAAAATGTTCAGGCCTGGACAAACATTGCCAAACAGTTCAAGTCTTCAAAAAGCATGTTGGACAATGTGTCATGGTCTGGTGACCCCAAGGTTGAACCTTTGGCCCACAATTCCAAGAAGTATGTTTGGCCCAAAACCACACTTTGCATCACCAAAAGTACACCATCCCCCTGGTGAAGCATGGTGGTGGCAGAATCATGCTGTAAGGTTGCTTTTCAAAAGATGGAACTGGGCCTCTACTCAAGATGGAGGGAATTATGAACAGTTCCAAATACCAACCATTTTTGTCCCCAGACCTTCAGTCATCTGCTAGAAAGCTAAAGATGAAGAGAGATGTTATCTGTCAACTTGACAATGACCCCAATCATACATCCAAATTGACAAAGGAATGGCTTCACCAAATGAAAACTACAGTTTGGGAATGTGCCAGCCAGTGGCCAGACCTACATCCAATAGAAAATCTGTGGTTGCCCTGAATAGGGCTGTGCACAAGAGATGCCCTCACAAATTGACATATCTGTAGCGCTGTTGCAAGGAAGACTGGGCAACCATTACCTAGTAAAGCTGTGCCATGATGATAGACTCTGACCTAAGACGACTGAATGCTGCCATTATCTCAACAGGTGATTCCACAAAGTATCTGTTTAAGGGTGTGCACACTCATGCAACCAACTTATTGTACTGACTTCAATTTGTATATGTTTTCCTACAACAGATTGTTACATTTTCAATGGAATTATACAAGCTATAGGTCATATTAAAGGTAGGAATTATTTTGAAATGAGAAATTGTGGTGTCAGGTTACAATAGCACAAAGACCAGGCATTGTAATAGGGGTGTTCCCACTTATATATCCACTGTAACTCTATGGACTCAGCAATACCTGACCTGTAAAACCTGCCTACACCAAGGTAGAGTAATCCCCTTTGGTGGACAGCAGCAATACACAAACCACATAATAGGTTGCTATATTGCTGTACAGGGCCACATAGGTGCAGAAACCAACTTGGAAACATGTCCACCTCTATCTGAACAAGCATGTAAGGTCACATGTGACTCCCTGTAAGGCTAACTATGACTACAAACCTCACATATCTACACTGCCAAGGCCAGTCACAAACGTGTCTTCACATATGTTGTCAGTCTTAGAGGCAACAACACAATTCATCATGTACTGGTGTTAAATCACACCTGATACACACATGCCATGGCTATAGGCAACCTGCATCAGACAGGTTAGGTGTGAACATCACCCCACTGTCCGAGATATGTACATCAACCACACTCCTCCCCTCATCAGTGGTGAGCAGGTACATATTGCCTACTGAAAGGCAACAACAGCTAATCTCAATGGTGCCTGATAACATCCCTGTTTACATCCTACATGAACTTGGGCATGTGCTCACAGTTCCATCACACACTGTAGTCAAACACAGCCTCGGCAACATCCACACCCCATCCACATGGAAGATGGCCACTGTCAACCATGTACACAGAAATGAATGGGGAATAAAGGTTTATGCAATTAACTGTCCATCATTGGGGGGAATATGACACATCAGGGCCAGGAGTGCAATGCAAGCTAATACTGTGCTAATGGATTACAGGGGTATGGTGTAGTTGTGAATGCTCGCAACAAATATCCACTGTTGATGTGCAATTTCTGTCCATATGTTGATGACTGTATGAGGTGCTATGATGTGTTTCACTGTTTATGTCTTCCAGGTGGGATGTACCACCACCGAAATCCACCCCACAGCACAGCAGAAATATCTGAAATAACTAACACCATTGTTAACCATTATGAAGTCATGTCTGGCCATGATCAGGAACATCTGTGGGAGCAGACTGCCCTGTGGAATGACCTAGTCCACAGGATAAATTATGTCAGCCTGCACGCAAGAACCTATGAGCAGGTCCGGCATCATGCTACTTATCTCATACTTAATGCCCAGTGAAGGGCTGCTGCCATAGCCAGAGAAGTGACAGCCACAGGTGGGGGCCCAGTCATGCAGGCCTCACTGACACCCACAGAACAGCTCCTTGCACCTACTCCAGGCACACAACATCTTGCTGAATCCAGCATTGTGGATGTGGGCCCACCCCACACAATGGATGAGGAGCATGCAGGTAAGGCCCCAGTGCACATTAGTAGAGTACTTTAGCATACATACTTCTATCTGTAGAGTATCTATATGCATATGTCAGATAAGATAGTAGTTGTGTATGGGTATTTTTAATGCACATAAGTGCACATCTATGGTGATGGGCAGGATATTTCATAGTACTCTGGTTTGTATCTGTAGAGAATCTACATGCATATGTCAGATAAGACAGTAGTTGTGGATAGGGTTTGTTAATGCACATAAGTGCACATCTATTGTGCTGGGCAGCATATGCCATAGTATTTGGGGTTGTACTCTTAATGTGCAGAAATGCTGCTTCCCCCTGTACCAAGGCCACATGTGAGTCTGCTGACAGTACCTCTCTCCCACACCTATTTAGCTCCCTTTGGTCTACAAGTGGGACTTCAGCCTGTAGCTGGTGAGTATGTAATTGTTTTGTGGTGCTTTGCCAATACACACCTAGCCATATTGCTTGATGTCCTCGTTCACCTGTGGTGGTGTTAACTGTAGTGCATCACAGTGGTCACCACGGGGGGGCTATCTGAAGGGTAATGTAACATTCCTGCAGCATACCTTACAACCTTTCAGTGCAAGACATCTGGACAGAGATCAACAAACTGGGGGGACAAATGGGCTATGGTAGGGACATGTATG
Organism: Protopterus annectens; assembly: GCF_019279795.1. Lineage (NCBI taxonomy): Eukaryota > Metazoa > Chordata > Ceratodontiformes > Protopteridae > Protopterus > Protopterus annectens. Next base: position 115,466,815 of record NC_056737.1, on the reverse strand, counting down.
ACACATTAATCCTATACAGTGGATACCACAGTACACACACCCCTGTCAAGATGCCAAGAGTTTCTGATATATACAATGAAAGACCACAATATTACATTCCACACCTTTTCCAACCTGTAATGTGTCCATAACATGAACAATCAGGTTGTAAAACCCAGCAATATGTTAGGCCACCAAATATGGGGTATACAACCCTTTCAATACAATGCATGCATATGTGTGTACACCCTCCAAATAACACATTGTAGGAGGAGCTTGTGATGTACTGACATCATTCAGTCTGCTTGGGTACACACCTGCCATCAAGTACAAGTACTCAATGTAACAACGAATAATGGTCCACTGTCGGAGCGGTGTGCTCAGTTGCCTGTACCAGAAGCAGCCATGGCATGCAAACATCTTACAAATCATCATAGGGATCTCACATTTGAAAGGTATCAGTTAGGAGTAGGGTACAACAACATTAACATAGCATTGCATATATCATGGAACACAGTGGAGACAGTCATCAAAAGGTAGATTAAACATGGGATAACGGTGCTGTTGAAAAGAATGAGATGTGCTTCCAAAACAGATGGGATGACATGTTGAGAACTGGTCAGGGAGGCTGCCAGGAGACATGCAGCAACACTGAGGGACTTGCAGAACTCTCTGGCAAGAACTGGTTGTGTAGTACATGTAGCAACACTCACATGGAATCTGCATAAGTCTGGCCTATGGGATAGGGTCAATAGATAGAAGCATTTACCCACACCAAACCCCATGCAGGGCTGTGTACAAGTAGCAAAACATAACACCAGGTCTCCCAAATGCATGTGTTGAAATGTGTAATGGTGTAAAACCAAGGTTCAAACTTACACCCACTATCCCTAAAGCTACACGTGGTGCACAAGCAACACCTCACTTCACCTGAAGACCACCATCCACATGTTAAAGCTCACTGGTGGCAGTGCCCTGCTTTGGGGTTGCTGTTCATTTGCTGGAACTAGACGTGTAGGCATGGTGGAGGGAATTATGAACAGTTCAAATAACACTCACATGTGGGCTAAAGCTGTTAAATGTCTGCAAGATGGCTGATGATGGAGAGGGTTTCAGCTTCCAACACAATGACCTGAAGCATACATCCAAAGCTACCGAAGAATGGCTCAACCTGAATACAATCAAGGGTATGCAGTGGGCCAGACAAAGAGCAGACTTAACACCAATAGTTAACCTCCAGTGTGACCTCCAATGTCTGTGCACATGAGCTGCCCTTGCCAGCTGACAGAGTTTGGGGACCGTTGCAGGGAAAACTGTCAAAATAATGCCAAGTCAAGATGTGCCATGCTGATACTCCCCTTCCTAGGAAGAGTGACTGTTGTAGTTCACTTAACAGGTGTCTCAAAAAAGCATTGGTTTAAAGGTGTCCACACCTATGCAACCATTGTATCGTACACACCTCACTCAGTATATTTCACAACTAACACATTTGTTTGCTTCTCAATTGGATTGCACAGGTCATATGTCATATTTAAGGTGGGTAATATTTTTGAATGCAGTATTGTGGTCTCATTTTATAAGATACAGGAGCCTGCCATGTTAACAGGGCTGTGTACACTTATCATATCCATGTTAAGCATAGAAGGTTGTTGGCGTAACAGGATTTGTTTGAATATACATTCACTGATGGTGATGAGCTCTGCAAATCAAATGCATGTCATTAATTAGTGACATCAATCCTCATATGATCCCAGTAATGTGTCAGACAAACACATAAGGGTTGTGAGGAACAGAGAAAACATATACGCCAGACATCTATATGATCTTCAATGATTTGTACAGTTGTGAGGTATGGTCTACAGTAGTTGCCACTGTACTATATAGGTGAACAGCAGTAATGTGTACATAGGTGCAGTATGTGCTAGGGGAATGGATGTCACATACTAACCATACTCATGCATCCCAGAGATGCATATTGTTAGTTACAAGGATTGGGAATGGCTGCAATGCATGATAATGAGGGCTGTCTGTCATGCATGTCACCTTTTGGGTAATGTGAGGTCTGAGTAATAGCTTTGTGGCACCTCACCTGTAAGTGTCTGTGTGCGTGTCTGTGTACGAGGTAGCCAACCATAATGTACAGGTATTCATTTACATTTATTTTCTTCCATTGACAGGTGGCAATGAGGGTCGGGGTCCTTCCTGCTTGGGAACTGATGTCAGTGTCTCTGCAGACTCTGACAATAATGGTAGCAATAGTGAGACACAGGTGGGGTTGTCAGGGGCTGAATTGGTGCAATTGGTTGGCATCCTACTGTTGTCCACCCCATCCCCACACACAGTCACAATGCCCACACATACCCCATTACCAGTGGCCATAGATGATGGACAGCTGGTGGATGGTGGCATGGGATAGGCAAGTGTGGTGACTATGGCAAGTGTGTCTGTAGACATCAGCCATAGGCAGATAACAGGTGAGGTCCCACACAGGCAGATGGCCAGGGGTACTCGAAGGAGGAACTGCTACCCATCATGCCCCTGTCTTAAGTGCCACGGCAAGTATCACCAGACACATATCTCGGACTGTCATGAAGGCACAGGCACATAGTGAACATAACACAAGACAGCTTCTCAGGGTCATGAATGCCACTCCTCATGCTATGCGTGACAACCTCCATGATCGTGCTGATGCTCACCGTTATTATGCTGAGGTCATGGATAGATGGTTGGGTGAGTTGGTGGGAATACTTGACCATGGAATGTCAATCCTTGAATGTGGAATGTCTGTGATAGAGCATGTGGTGGGAGTTGTCCATCAGCTTGTAGATGTAGGATACTAGCATGAACAGCTGAGGTTCCATGTGGCCATGCAGCTTCTTGCTCCTGTAGTGGCAGTACCAGAAATGCGACTGTAGGGGGGGGGGTCGCTGCCTACACCACAACACAGCAGGCCATAGGCATGTGGTCCTGGCCAGACCCAACAGGGACACGGATTCATTAGACAGCGGTCACCATCTGGGCATAGTACTGCATCTGGCCTTGTGCTGGTCATGCCAGTGGGTCCACTGGCAGGCCCAGTTCCCATGTCCATGGCCAGAGATGGTGAACTGCACACCCTGTCATATATGGTCCACAGCTGTCCAACATACCCCTGTGTAGGGCAACCACATGGCGTAACTATGTGCGTCCATACACACACACAAATTACCATCACAGCCAGGTCACCTCCAGATCTACACACATCACCTCTGCATGGATCATTTAATGAACAACCCCCAAGCGCACACTCATGATGTCAACCAAATGGCCAAGCCTAGGCCTCTGGAAATCTCACACCACACCCTGTGCATATGATGATACATGTGCCACATCCCTGTCATCCATACCATCAATGCAGGGACATGCTAATATGCATCTGATGTACAGGGTGAATTTAGTACAGTTTAGCAATGTAATGCTGTGTAAAGTGTTGCCAGGCAGCATGTTTAATGGTTACACATCAGAGTGTTTAGCTGTCCAGCCATGATGCATTATTGTTATTATTAACGCTGACAGAATGTGGTCTCTATCGTGTATTCTGTTTGTCTTTTAGGTGTCTGTGTGTCAGCAGGATGTGTCCCTGCAGACATTAAATACAAGGAGAATGTCAGTGTTGTAACACATTGAGTGTGTCATTTCCAGGGTACAGTTGTACACAATTAACAGGTCTGTATAACAGTTTTTGAATATGCCATGTAGCTTATAGGGCTGAGAGGTGTATACAGGTAAGTGTATGGTGGCTGACAGCAGCTCTTGTACAGTGGACAATGGTAAGTGTGGGTGGAACACACCTCAAATTTTTAATCCCACACACCCAGAGGGTATTGTGTTGACCCCACACAGAGAATACTGCTCTCACACACACACACACACACACACACACACACACACACACACACACACACATGCACGCACACGCATGCACATACACATACACACACACACACACACACACACACACACACACACACACACACACACACACACACACACACACACAAACACAGACAAAATCACAATTGCCAGTGTTGGGTTTGAAATCCCTACTCATCTAGTTAGTGATAGTACAGTATTATGCAGTTATCACAGGTGGCACAGAGCTCATAGTGTGTTGCATTTCCAAAGTACATGTATAGTGAGTAATAGCACATGCCCTTGAAAGGTATGACAATGGATGGTGCAGCTGGTGTGACAGGTCTCATACTAATGTCATGCACAAGCATACACACTCCCAAACACTGCCATACACACCAATGCACACACATAAGTGTTCAAGTACTGTTATTAAGAGCCCTGCCTCTCTAGCTGCTCATTCCATACTATTACATAGCTGTTGCACACAGTACAGGTCTTATAGGTCTGCAGAGTGTGTACAGATACCTCTATGGTTGATGTAAAAAGTGGCCCTCATACAGTGGAAAATAGGATGTGTGCTGGGAGTACGATGGCCTACAATTGTAATACTTGGCCACCCAATGGATATATCCCTCACTCAAACACACACACTCAAGATACTTGTCTTACACACACACACACACACACACACACACACACACACACACACACACACACACACACACACACACATTTGCCAGGACTGAGTTTCATAGGATCATGTGTTCATAGGTGTGTACCAGACTAATGGGCATGGAGCCATGACAAGTCTAGCCCATTGGAGTAGCCTGGCATCATGCAACCTGACATTTTCCCAGTGAGTCTGTCAACCATTGCCACTTGAGTGATGGCCACGGTGACAGTTAAATTCCCCATCCACTCATCCAGATTTCTCTTGAAAAGGGCCAGTGAGATGCTCTGACATGTATGCAACATATATTGCATTACATGTCCACTCGCTTGGTTATGTACCTGGCCCCCCAGCATGGTCTGTTGATTGTGGTAAGGAGGTTGAGTTATCCATGGCATGTGCTGCATACAGATGAGAGTTTCACTAGATATGGCATTCCTAACACAGCTAGCCACACATGGCATTGTCAGTCAAGCATGGATTCTGTAAGTAGCCAAGATGTGAAATGATTACTTGGAGATATTTCACTCTGTCCATATAGAACAGTTGTTTGCAGGCTAGGGTCCTATTTGTGAGGTACACTTGCAGCCTCCACAGTTATTGCAGGTGTCTACTGAGCTACATGGAAAATGGGCATTGTACCTGCTGGTTGGCCTCACAAGGAGAGAGTAGAGGGAGACATTGACCTATTCCCTTCTGGATGACACACACTTACTTATGAGATGTGCCACATAGAAGTTATTTATGTCCACAGTAGCAATGTGGTGGCCATAAGAGAGGTCACTGTCAGCCTGTTTTCCCAGGCCTCTTATAAGGACTTCTGTGTCCATTGGACTACCAGAAATGTGTTAATTCATGGTAAACACATTGATTCCACATGAGATTGTGACACATTTCTTTCCATTCAGCCTAAGGCCAGTATTCTGACAACAGTCAGATGTCTCAGTGGGGCCTTTATGCAGAATGTCAAAATGATATGGAGATGTACACATAGCAGCCACCTTGCAATTGTCTGCCAACATTGTCAGCCAGGGTCCCTTTGTGTTGTTCTGGATGTCAGAGGCATACATGACAAACATGAGGGGACCCATGACCAGACCCTGTGGTACTCCACTCATGACTGGTTGGCAATCTGACATGGAGTCTGCTACCTTCACACTGTGGGTCCCATGCATAAGCCAGTTTGCAACCCACCAAGTGACATAGGGGTTGATGCCTAGATGGCTGTGTTTGTCTATGATTCCTGAGTGGGGAATGGTATCACAGAATTAGAAGACCCGCCTATCTTGTTTTTGTGTCAGTACTGTTACATAGTTATTTCACATGACACACAGCTTATAGGGCTGCAGAGTGTCCACAGCAGTGATTGACAACAGTGGGTCCTGTACAGTGGACATTTGGATGTGTACTGGGTGCGGAAATTTTGCAAAACACAACCCCCAATGGATATGGTACACAACAAAATACACACACACCCCAGTATTGAGATTTGAACTCCTACATAGATACCTTTCTATCTATGTCTACTATAGTGTTACACAGTTATCAGATGTGCCACAGAGCTTATACAATTTCACCTACTCCAAAGGTACTTCTAAGGTGAATGACATCAACAGGACTACTAAATTAGGGTGATGGGAGGTGTAAAGGGAGGTACACAGCTCAAAATGGTATAACCCACCCAGTGTATGATTCTCACACACTCTTGCCTGTATTGATACTAGAACCCCTGCCTGTCTAGTTATTTGTACTGTAGTGTTACACAGTTACCACACACACTACAGAGCTTACTGAACTAGCAATTAGACAAAGGTGCTGATAACTTCACAGATGAGGTAAAGTATTACAGGTGGCAGAAAGTCTGCCTTCAGTTTTTCCTTTACATCTTGCTAGTTCTTTCTGTCTTGCACTTCAAATAGCATAATAGCTTTGCACTTCCACAAGTTATTGTATCAATAAGTGTAGCACACCAGGGAGTTATCAGCAGTAATCGTTCCTCACAGAATTAGCCTCAGTACTTAGTAGTTATGACCACCCAACCTGGCACCTGGCATGATTGAAGTGCAGTTTATATGTGCTTTCACCCATTAACCTGGTGCACTTGTCCATTCTGAAGCACTGTTGCAACTGCTTCATGTACACAGAAAACCCTCTCCTCTAAACTCCAAACAGTCAGACCTGTGAGAGTTACCCCTATGTCACCAAATGTAGAAATATGCACTCTCCAGTGAAGACTGCACTAGCTGGTCAAGAGGATAAGGTCAACACCTGCTCCACACCATGTGGAACACATAGCATGACACAACACCCACTATGACAGCCCTGACATACACTGAATAACCATATGACAGTAAGGCACTACATATAGCCTACCCTGATCTGGCCAAGGCTTTTGATACCATTCCTCAGTCAGGAATTATTGCTAAACCAAGCAAACTAGGCATCAACCCCTATATCAGTGGGTGGGTTGCAAATTGGTTCACAGAACATACAGTGTGACAGTGGCAAAATCCAAGTCAGACTGGCAAGCAGACACAAGTGGAGTCCCACAGGGATCAGTACTGGGTAGTATCCTGTCCAGCATCTACTTCTGAGGAGGCCAGTCCAACACAGAGGAACTCTGGCTGGCCAAGTTCAATGAGGGCTGCAAGCTTGGAGCTCTCATTAACTCCACATGTAATGCAGACATCCTACAGAAAGCCCTCACTGAGACCAATGCGTGGTGTGAAAACCATGCCCAGAAGCTTAACATCATGAACTGCATCATTATCCCCTTTGGTAAAACACTCAGTTCCCAGTAAGTACCACATCAATGAGAGGAACTCTGGCTAACCAGGTTCAAAGAGGACTGCAAGCTGGGAGCACTCATTAACTCCACATGTGATGCAGACATCCTACAGAAAGGTCTCACTGAGACCAATGCATGGTGTGGAAACCACACCCAGAAGCTTAACATCATGAAATGCATCATCATCCCCTTTAGTAAAACACTCAGTTCCCAGTAGGTACCACATCAATGGGAGCCCAATGAACACTGCAGGCATTATAAGAGATCTGGGACACAGTTTGACGGCAACTTATCCTTCAACTACCACATTGTCACTGTGGTCAGGAAGTCCTTCTAAGTGGCAAATTCCATTACCAAGGGTTTTACATGCAGGAAGACAGAGGTAATGATCTGTGTCTACTGTTCCCTCATTAGACCACTCACCAGGTATTCTGGCCCATTTGCCATGTACCTCAGTAGACACCTGCAACAGCTGGAAAGGCCACAGAAGCACCTCACAAAGAGGTTCCTAGGCATTAAACACATGTCCTACATAGAAAGACTCAAAAGACTCCAGCTATTTTCTATGTCATATCACCGTGTTAAAGGCTATCTGTGCTTGACCTACAAAGCCATGTCTGACCCAGCTGTTTTAGACATGCTACATATAAATATAACCCAATCCCTCCACACCACACACTGCAGAGACGTCTGCCTCATTACCACAATTGCCACAACATGCTGGTGGGACAGGTCCCTCACAAAGAGACTGCACATGCCCTGGATTTCACTTCCCATACATGTCATGCAGAGCACCTAGCTGAACCTGTTTCAGAGAAATCTTGATAAGTGGATGGGTAATAGACAGTTCACCCCCCCCCCAGGATCACTGCAGTGGCTCTACTTGATACAGGCACTGGGAATTAACATTGGGTGCCACAATGGCAGGGCCCTTTTATGGGCTAGGCTTATAAAGGCTCCTGGGCCATTAGCCTACTAGAAAAAAATACTAGCTGCAAAAACTGATATAACACAAACACTTGGTAGAGAAAACCACTTTATAGAGCAAAGCTTTCAGGCAGAACCCTTCTTCAATACTAAAACATAACATCAAGTATTTCACACTTTAAATACAAGTCATCAGTCACATGATCAGCAGCCAAATGATATCATGTGACAGCACAAATTCAAAATAAGATACAAAATATACAATATAAAACATATTATAAAACTTTAAAGCATAAAATCCATTCTATACAACATACATAATTCATAAACAATTATAATTCATAAACAAAAATATCACAGTTTGGTGTTTTGTAGTTTGACTAGTACCGGCTTAAGACTAACCATGCTGTTCAAACCTGGGGATGAATCAGCAGCAAATCTCAATATCCATTCATATCCATTCATATTCCTTAATCTCTAGTTTGTTATTAATGTCACCACCCCTTAAAGTAGGGTATACGATGTCAATCACTCTGAACTTAAACTTATGTTCATTGCCAATATTTCTATATGTGAAGCGTGGTTTATCACCCAGGATAGCCTTCAATTCATCAGAGGCCATAAGAATGGCCCAATTGTTAAATATAATTTGTTTGATAGAACGTGATAGAACGTGATTTTACATTAAACGAAGTAATATATCTAATGGGTGTTTCGGATATATTTGTTTATGAATTATAATTGTTTATGAATTATGTATGTTGTATAGAATGGATTTTATGCTTTAAAGTTTTATAATATGTTTTATATTGTATATTTTGTATCTTATTTTGTATTTGTGCTGTCACATGATATCATTTGGCTGCTGATCATGTGACTGATTACCTGTATTTAAAGTGTGAAATACTTGATGTTATGTTTTAGTATTGAAGAAGGTTTCTGCCCGAAAGCTTTGCTCTATAAAATGGTTTTCTCTACCAAGTGTTTGTGTTATATCAGTTTTTGCAGCTAGTATTTTTTCTTCTCTGATATAGTTGCTGCCTTTGGGAATTCCTATAAGGGTCTATCTCGCAGCCTTGCTAGCTCTGATATGGCAACTTTAACGAAAATGAACTCTGTTAGGTCTCATATTAACATTGAGACTAATCCGTTACTACAGTTCATTGAAACAGTATGTCCTGCTACTGGGAGTGTTATTCCACCTGCTTCTGAGAACATTGCTGAGTTTAATAAGGCTCTACAGTTGCTTGAAAGGAAAGTGAGTGCGTTTAAGCGTTTACAATGGCAACGCTTCAGCTTCCTGGCTTATGTGGAGAGAGGCATTGTCCCACGAGGGCTTAGAATCCTTAAAATGCCCTCTTATGGCAACACTTACCCAGAACTGCTGAAAAAATGGCAGCAGCTTAATATTAAGCTGAGCTTGGACTATATGTGTTTGATGAATTATTTTTTTCTCACTATAGAGGAGGACTACAGAAAAGAAATTCTTGCCTTAGAAAATAATATAGTAGAAATGCCTGTCTTTTCTACTATGGTTGATAGTTACCAACAAATGCTTGATAGATTGCAGGCATTTGATTGTCGTATGGAAGCAACCAAAAAACGGAAGCTAACGTGCGACATCAATGATTTCTAGAGAGGTAATATCTTCTCTTGGCCAAAAACAGACCATATTCCTTATGTTAACCACACAAAAGTTTCCCAGAGAGAGGCTTTGGATACTCTAGACAACTTTCACGAGATAGCACCAGCTTCGAAAGTTCCTTTAAAGCTGGTTATGGAAGTGGCGCCCCCGCTGACACTACAGAATGAACCCGTCCAAGTGACATCATCCCCTCTCACAGTATGCGCTAGCTCGCATTCTGAAGTGAAACAGAAACAAGATGGCAACGATAATGCTGTAGCTGCTATTGGGAAGAAATCCCAGCAGCTTACTATTAATATTGCGCATAAGCGCTTTCATTTAGAACACCCTGAATCCATTATGGAGAGGTCTCCGAAACAGAGAGGACTGCCAATGGGGCAGGTGATAAATCCAAGTAAACGAAAGAGTGAGAGCCCTTTAGGGCTGAACAAAGTAAGCCACAAATAACAAACGGTACGTTGAATCTTTCTAAGTTTGTTTTACAGGAAGCCCATTATTCTTTCCTGTGTAAAGGACTTAACTATATACCTACTAGCAGTGACAGTTTGGTGTATGCACTTACAGATTTGAAATTATTTTCTAGAAATGTTAACCTGAGACTTCTGTTTGGTGACTCTGCTACTGTTGTAGGGCAGTGTAAACGACGTAGTACTTTTGTACCAGTTAGTGTACCTATCGTGAAGGCATTCCATGACATTTGTGAATCTCAAATTAGAATTTTATATTCTAATATTGTGAAGAAAAGGATTTACAATTTGACATTCCATGAATATAAAGCGCTAAAGAGTCTGCAGTTATGTGATGATATTATTATTAAGCAAGCAGACAAGGGTGGTGTGGTTGTTTTAATGGACAGAGATTATTATATGTCAGCAGTGTCTGTATTACTTGAAGATAGCACAGCATTTAAGACTATCACAATTTTAGAAATTAAAAAGTGTATTACCTATGTGAATATGGTTATTTATGAATTACAGCTGAATGGTGATATTAGTCTAGATCTGTTTCACTATCTTACTGTTCCATGCCCTGTTATCCCACATTTATATGGTATCCCTAAAATTCATAAATCCATGGTGAATCCCCCGATGAGACCTATTGTGTCAGGTGGCGGTTGGATAACCGAACCAGTCTCTTTATATTTACAAAAACAGTTACAACCTTATTTACTTCATTGTGATACCATTTTACGGGATACATCAGATCTACTGTGTAAGCTGCATTTGTGGCATAATAGTATTAATGGTGCACTAGATAAGTGTAAATATCATTTTGTAACACTAGATATCACCTCTCCTTTTACTGTCATTCCCAATGACATTGGGCTTGAACTGTTGAGAGAATTTTTAGTCTCACAACCCAGTCTAAACATTAGACACATAGAAAATATTTGTTCTCTTATGGATGTAATATTGAAAAATAATATATTTTTGTTTAATGATTCTCTGTTTCTTCAGCTTACTGGGGTAGCTATGGGTACCTCGGTAGCTAACACATATGCCAACTTGGTTCTTTATCAGTGGGAGAAGAATTATATATATAATGATAGTAATCTTTTTGTTGATAAAATTTGCTTTTACCAACGTTTTGTGGATGATTGCTTTATGATATGGGGTGGTACGTTGGATGAGTTGAATTAATTCTTGATTTATTTGAATTCAACTACAAGTTTTTTAAAATTTAAAATTGAAACATCTGACAAAACTATAGTTTTTCTAGATGTTAGGCTACAGATGCATGAAGGTGTTCTACATACTAGTTTACATATAAAAGATGTTTACTCTGGTAGATACACCCATTTTGGTAGTATGCATGCACCACATATATTTAAAGGCATTGTTAAGTCTCAGTTTAGTAGAGTAAGCAGATTAAACACTGATGACACTGTTTTTTCTTGGCAATTGGATGATATGATAAAAGATTTTATATCTAGCGGATATGATGAGTATCTTCTATCTGGTTTGAAACACAATGTGGGGATAGGTAGAGAGACATCCTTAAAACCAACCCTTCTAGAAGGTTTGGCCGATATGAGTAATGATTTTGTAAGGAATAAATCCGAAACACCCATTAGATATATTACTTCATTTAATGTAAAATCATGTTCTATCAAACAAATTATATTTAAAAATTGGGCCATTCTTATGGCCTCTGATGAATTGAAGGCTATCCTGGGTGATAAACCACACTTCACATATAGAAATATGAAGACCCTTAAGAGCATGTTATGTTACAAGGACTTTAGTAGATCCATGCATGTACCCTTTTCAGTGAACTGTGGCACTTTTAAGTGTTTTAATTGTATGTGTTGTGTTGATATCCTTAGTGATGATAGTGACACTTTTATACATCCAATTCATGGTAATGTCTTTAAGTTTAAAGTATCAGCTACTTGCACTACATCTTCTGTGGTCTATTTGGCTAATGTGTCTCCTGCCCTTTGTTTTATGTAGGTAAGACTACCCGTAAGTTGAAGGAGCGTATTACTGAACATAAGTCGGAGATTAGGAGATGCTATGATAAGAATGCCTTATATAAACATATATCTGTTTTTGGCAATGAACATAAGTTTAAGTTCAGAGTGATTGACATCGTATACCCTACTTTAAGGGGTGGTGACATTAATAACAAACTAGAGATTAAGGAATATGAATGGATATTGAGATTTGCTGCTGATTCACCCCCAGGTTTGAACAGCATGGTTAGTCTTAAACCGGTACTAGTCAAAATACAAAACACCAAACTGTGATATATTTGTTTATGAATTATAATTGTTTATGAATTATGTATGTTGTATAGAATGGATTTTATGCTTTCAAGTTTTATAATATGTTTTATATTGTATATTTTGTATCTTATTTTGTATTTGTGCTGTCACATGATATCATTTGGCTGCTGATCATGTGACTGATGACCTGTATTTAAAGTGTGAAATACTTGATGTTGTGTTTTAGTATTGAAGAAGGGTTCTGCCCAAAAGCTTTGCTCTATAAAGTGGTTTTCTCTACCAAGTGTTTGTGCCATTAGCCTACTACACATTTATGAACATATAAGGGGAATTACATCAGCAGGACTGATAAATTAGGGCAATGGGTGTTAAAGTTATCAAAATTATTTGTCCTACAAACAGACACACACTTACTTGTCATATGTGAGAGTAAAACCCATATGTAGCTAGTTATTTGTACTATAGTGTTGCATAGTTATCACATGTGCCACAGAGGTTATGTGACTGATTCCTGACAACAGGGACTTCTAAGGTGAGTGATATCTGCAGGACTGCTAAAGTGGGAAAGGTGAAGTATACTGGGTTTGAATGGACCCAAAACCTTTAACTTGTAAGCACACACACAGTTTGACATTTCCCAGGACTGAGATTAGAACTCCTACCTAACTAGTTATTTGTACTTTAGTGTTCCACAGTTATTGCACATGCCACAGAGCTAACTGAGTTGAAATCTGATGAAATGGACTTCTAAGGTGACCGATATCTGCAGGACTGCTAAAGTGGGAAAGGGGAAGTGTACTGTGTTTGAGCTTTAACTTCTAAACACACACAAACACACACACACACACACACACACACACACACACACACACACACACACACACACACACACACACGCACACACACACACACGCACACACACACACACACACACACACATACACACACACAGTTTGACATTTGCCAAGACTGAGTTTAGAACTGTTACATAACTAGTTATTTGTACCATAGCGTTACACAGTTATCCCATGCACCACAGAGATTATAGGGCTGAGGCCCAATGAAAGGTACTTATATGGTGACAGACATCTTCAGGACTGCTAATGTAGGACAATGAGAAGTGCACTGGGTGGGGAAAGCCTGTTCATTCCTAGATCCTACTGACATTTCTCTAAGTGTATGAGCATGCCCAGTGTGACCTTCTATAGTACAAGTAGGAGTCCATTCCAGGAATTGTTGTAATCCAGTACAGTTTGTTTTGTACTACAGCCATACCTCTCAACCTGTTGGTGCAGGATATCTGAAGACAGCCTATCAACGTGTGGGGGGGGGGGTCAATGGGCCATACAGTGAATATGACTATTTCTCTCAGTAATGTATGGGTTGCTAGGGTTACAGGGCTTGTTTTAGCAGACATCTGACATATATGCAGTTCAACACTGTCATGTTTTGTTTCAGTATCTCGTGACATATGTCCACAGATCATCACAGTGATTTACCAGAGGAATACAGGGTGGATTATGCATACACCAAAATTATGGGCCAAATGCTACGCATTCTTGCATAATCCAGCCTGTTGAAAGGTGTGCCTACAAGCAATTGATTGCTGGAGCTGGGGAAACAGTCCAGCACCTTGGTGATATATTACAATGATGGAATCTCTGTGCATTTCTGTTCTGGCCTGGTCTGATTTTCAGTCCACAGCTGAGTAATATAAGTCAGAGAATATCAGGGTGACAGGCAGACTCCATATAAATTTATAGGGGATAAGATATGGGGGGTGTCCTAGGTCAGATATGTTTGCATATAGCTACCAGTGCTTTGCACAGGAGTCTTCTCAAAGGTTGACTGCACTTGGAGGGTGTTTGTCTGACATATATGTATGGCCCACCTCATTTTGCCTGGCTGGCCACATTTTGGGGACAGGATGTTGCATAGGATAAGTGATCAGGGAAGAGTGTGTTACTCCCCATGGCTATGAGCCAGGGTTCTGTGGGTGCAGACATGTCACCATCTTCCAGGTTTACGACTGCCTGCAATGAGTGCATTTCCATGTTTAGACTCCTAGCCCTGCCTGTCAGCTGTACAGAGTATCACAGAATATCCACATTCATGACTCATATATCTTACTGGTTACACAAACAAGTGTGGTTTTCAAGGAGAAGTGTTTTGCAAGTCACTCAGGGTTGAAGTCAGATATTACTGACATCTGCCATTGCAGTTTCTGACTTTGTATCCATTAGACATTCCATGCTACTACAATCATTCCTTTACCTTTATTGAATTATTAGGGCAGTATTTCAAAGGTGTCCTCTTTGGACCTTTTTCATCTCATTATGCATGGCTTTGGCCAGATTTCTGGATCTCTGACACTGGCAGGTTTTCTCCTAGCAGTTAGCAGCATGGCCTTTCTTTGCCTTTTTTAGACTGTGTTATGTTGGTGTTATGGACCCCATGACAATCCCTAACTGTGGGTGAGGCATAGGCATTTGTCACAGGCCTGTAGGCCAGGTGTGACAGATGCAAGCCATCTGTATGAAGGCAGTGCATTTTGATATGTTCCCAGGCTGTCAGAAGTGGACAACCCTAGGATGGCACCAATAAGTTGACTGTGGGTGTTACTAATAATTGCTTTCAGTTTGTGTTGAACCATCACTCTAGTTGATGGCTGGATGCTGCTTAAGGCTAGGGACATGTTTTTGCATTTCTATGGGACTATGGAGGGATGACACATCTGTACACAATGCACATTTGAAGAGACTGTGCTATTTGCTTAACACTTTGGTCCCATTTAGCATAGTGGTGTGCCCTATCTTTTAGACTACAGGCATGACAGTATCAACCACAGGTCAGATTGTTCTGGCATAGACATTTGTAGTTTCAGACTTCTTACCTTTCAAAGCCATACTGCCACTGCCAGACCTGCTGTGATATCACTGTGTAAAAGTCTGTGGGTGGGGATTTCATTGATGTCACTATGTGGGGACCTTTGCCAGGCATTTATGTATGGTTTTCTACAGGTGATATGCTGGGTGAGGCTGGGGTTGGGTATGGGACCCCCAATTTGACATCCATACATGTGACCTATGACCCCCCAGTTATTTGACTCATTACCTATACTGAAGTAGTATTTGTCATCTAGGGTGGTCCTGCATTCTGTGTTTAGGCAAGTACTGGGAATACACTTCATGTTGTCCCACAGAGCTGTCAGTTGTCTTCTGCTATCCCATTAAGCCACCCCATTCCCTTGCATGCTTGAATCAATATCATAGATATCCTATCAGAACATTTCACTCCATTCATTAATTTTGTTAAGGACACTGACTTACTTTGTGCCTGAGGCTGTTGTGAGGATGGTGCTTGAGGGCTGACTATGTTGGATGCACACAGTATAATGCCTATACATGGTAGGGTATAGGTGGTGTGTTGTTTGGCATCCATTTTACTGTGTGTGTGAGTCAGAGAGAGAGAGGAGATCAGTCCCTTGGGTCCTACAGTGTCAGTGTATGTCCTATGCATTGTCTCTTTGCCAAGGACAGGGCATACTTGGCATGCCTCTGTCTCCCTACAGAGGCAGGCTCAGGGTGTTCCTCCTCCGAGTCTCTTTGTGCCTGTGGAGACCTTGGCAATGGTGGGGGGCTATGTGGCCCTTCCTTATTTTGTTCCTACTGCAGCTGTTTCCACAGGATCATATTGTGTAGCATGGCACATACTATGAGCATGTGTGCACATGTGGCTGGAGATTACTGCAAGGCTCCACTGGATATGTCAAGGCAGCAGAACCGTGACTTGAGCATCCCAAACACATGCTCTATAATGATCCTGGTTTGTGCGTGTGCCTCATTATGGCATTCTTGTGTGGGTGTGTGTGCATTTCTGATGGGTGTAATCATCCATGGCTCCAGTCCGTAGCCAGCATCCCCCACCAGATGGCCATATGGGATATCCCCACTGGCAAACACCCAGGACTTCTGTGATGAATGCCAAATGTGGGATTCATGACAGCTTCCAGGGCTGCCAGCACACACAATCATAATAATGCCCTGGGCATCATACATGACCTGGCAGTTGATGCAGTGGAACCCCTTGTGGTTTAGGTAGACCCTACCCTGGTCACAGGGTGGTGCTTTGATGTGGATGTGTGTGCAGTCTATGGCACCCAATACCTCTGGGTATTCTGCTACATGGTGGAAGAGATGCATATTGCTGGTCCTCTCCTCACAGGTGCTGGGGAAGTAAGTGTGCTCAGCGGCATGCAGTCGCATGGCATCCAGGAACCAGTGGAGTATCCTAGATGCAGATGCCTGTGAGACCCCCATGGTATTCCCATTTGGTCTTTGGAAAGTACCTGTAGCTAGTATTCTTAAGGCTACACATACCTTGGTATCCACTGGGATCGGTTCGCCTCTGTTGGTTCTGGGTCTGAAGCGAGGCCAGCACAGCTCAAGTTGCTGAAGTATGTCCCTGTTCACCCTATAGTGTTCTACTATCTCCAGATCATGTAGCCCCTGATAGGTTACCCTGGGTCTGAACACTCTTCTCCTCCTCCTTGGTCTGAGTTGGTTGTCAGCATTATCGTCTTCACCACCCTCAGTCTCTAGCACATACTGATAGATCAGAGAAACAGCAGCCCCTAACATGTTTTGTTAGTTTTGTCAGTTTAAAATTCCGCCAGATGTGTACACCAGTGGTGTAGAGTTTGTGGGAAAAAACAGACTGAAATGTGTTTGCATAGTTTATAGTAGTGTGTTGGGCTGCTGCCTTGTAATTGGTTGATTCGAATACATTCCGGCTGCCAGCTATGGTTGTTCTCCTTGATTGCCTTCCATCTGCAGTTTCCCCTTCCCATTTCCTCCCTGTTTAAGCCCTGATGCACACCACGCATTCCCGGTGCTCAAATGTAAATAGTTCTGCTACCCCTGTGGTTGTTTCATTTTTTTAGGCCCAGTGCATGCGCACACCTGTTTAGCTAAAGTAAACACTTTTAAGCAGAACTGGCACTCCCTGGATGCGAACACACTCTGCATTTAATGGAATAGGAAAATACAGCCTCAAATATACCCCCTTCCTCAGCTGTGCTTAGCTAAGGGCAAACACAGACCACTGAGTTGCAATGTGCTTACAGCGAGCATGACGCACACCCTTTTCATGTTAGCTGCTCCTCCTGTGTACACCATGGTGTTAGAGCACCTACACGGTTAGGTGCAGTCTGTCACTTAGAAGGAATTTGTGATTCAGTATAAATCCCCTCATTTGCATACACCACTACCTTACTCCAGAGTTACTACACTTACACTCAGCCTTTCCTCTTGACAACCACTATCCCCTGGTAGTGTTTTCTTTCTGCATGCCATTGACTATAATGGAAAAATGCAGATTTCTCTCAAAATTGATTTTTCCCTTTTTTTTTTTTTTTTTTTTAATTTTTAGCACGATCCCGATTGAGCACTACTGCCCTATGCTTAAATGGCTGAGATCGCCCCCCATACAAAAAAAAACTTTTATTTTAGAAAATGTAAACTATTTTTCATGCCAATGGCCATATATTTGGCCATTGGTATGCCTAATAAATGGAATACATGCTTTATTTGAGACTGTCATACCTCCGTTTTCATATTTGCAGAAATGTATTCAGCTAATAACTGAATACATTTCTGCAGGTTACACTACTCTTGCATGGAGACCTGCCTGCTTGCTAAATTACTAATTCACCTCATTTGCATAGTTTTCACCAGCAAATGAGGTAATTAGCATAAGGTAGTGGTGTCTGTGCAAGAATAGTGTAGGAGTACTCGTGCACTTCCCGAGAGCCCTTTGCTGAATTGCTAGGCAGACATATTGTGTGCAGCAGCTCCTGCACTATTCCTGCACGTTGTGCAGGGCTTAATGAAACATGGGGTTTGCTTCAGTCATAAAACAATGATTAAATGCTTGTATACTATGTAATAGTGATTTAAGTAATGTAACTGCTATTCTCAATTGTTCTTTTTAACAAACTTCTTAAACTATAGGAATTATGTGATTTTGGTGAATGAGTGTCAAGTTAAAATGATTCAATACACCTTAAAACTTGTTTAGTATATGTTCCATGACTTAGAAACAATTTCAGAGCACTTTGTTTCAACTGTTTACATTTTCAAGTACATAGTTTGCATACTAACAGTTGTGAGCTCTTTTTAACTTTAGGCAATTTTTAATCTGCTTTTCCTGCTTTAAAAAATGCTATTTTACCTTATTCCACTGTTTTGAATGGAGCTGCAAGCTGTAAGCAGCAGTGAAAGAAGATCTGAAACTGTGTGAATGTGCATAAACAGCAGGAAGCTACAGCTGACCTCTGAACCTAAAGGGAAGGCTCTAAATAGCCCATTGCAATAGGGAAATGATGAATAAATGAAAGTAAGGTAAAATGTACTGTATAGGGAGCTTTTGAAAACCAATTTAAAAGAAAAATACAAATTTAAATAAAAAGAAGTTTAAAGGCTTTGATAAAGTTTTTAGAGTATATTAAAATACTGAGATGAATTTTAGAGACACCCTGCCGTTAATATGTCAAAGCAGAAGTAAGATTATTTAAAGAGCAATACACATTTAATGAAAAACGGAATGAAACCTGAATTTTTATGTAAATATGTTTACTGTAAAGAGAATACTTGTTGATAAAAAGAAAATAATTAGAGCTGTATTAAACCTGCATATTATAGTTTTATGTTATTCATGCAGTAAAAGGTGATTAGACCTATGCAATTTATTAAAAGCTATATGTCAAAGAATTAAAGTGAGCACATGTTAACAATGCAGTTAAATGCTCATAGATACAAATATTATACATAAAACTCATAAAAATGAGTGTTCACAGAAAATTTGTTAAGCAGGCATGGTCTTTCCATGTAATAATTAATACCATATTTCTTTTGATGCATAAATAAGTATTTTTTTAGATGTTACCACAATGAAATGATGTGCTTAAGGTAATAAAATCTGAAGTAGGTGAATGTATACTGGCACTTTAAAATACATAAATAATTAGAACACGATGCTAATGTTAAAATGCTTTAGAAAATGTCATAGATTACAAAGTTATATGCAAATTATTTCTTCTTAGGCAACAATTACTCACTTCTTAGCATATATACTATTTATAATCTCTTTGGTTATATTATTGATGCAAATGTTAAATAATAAAATGTGATAAAGCTTTTAAATAAGTAGTCTGTATATATGTATTTTGGGAAAGGGTAGGGAATAAATAGAATTCTGATGAAAATTCATTAGAATATGAACTATAATAGTGAGTCTGGAACACTTAAAATGTTAATTGTAGAAATTAAATATTAAAAAGACATTCCCCCAGATGTACTAATCTTCCATGCAGGACTAAGCTAGTCCTGCATGGAAGATTAGTACATCTGGGGGAATGTCTTTTTAATATGGCCGTTTAGGAGCAGGATGGCAGCGCGCCATGCATATTAATGAAGGTGCACTGCCTGATCACCTAATCTTACATGGAGCATGTAAGAGTGCAGGGGGTGGGTCTGAGAGCAGAGCTCTCAGAATATACATGCCCCTGCAATGGAGAACAGCAGAAAGCCCTAAACAAATGAGCGAGACCGCTCATAGGTGTCGGCATACCTCCAGCAACATCCCCCCACGTGTACAAGAGCAATAGTAAACACAAACAATATAAAGATACTTTTTTTTTAATGAAACATTAAATTTAACCATAAGTGCGCATATTTGCCCATCACTTAGCTACAGTTAATGCAGCTTAAATGACAGAAGAGGATAAAAAGGAAGATATATGCAAATGAAGCCGTATAGCAATAGTGTAGTGGGCAGAGCTTTCACCTTACGAGCAGTCAATCCCGGTTCGAGTCCCACTGCAGCACATTCCATTTTCCAAGTCAAATCACATTATGACCAATATTTTTAGTTGCATAACCTGCTAAATAACATATATTTGTGAACTGGAGTACTGCATTAAATGCAGATGTGAGGTGTCAGTGTCATAATGTTGCAAAGTCCACAGATAATCACAGGAGTCAGGGATACAAATGGAAGGTAAAATGTGTAATGAATGATAACTCCATACAGTTTCCAAATCCCCCTCCCCGCACCTCCCTAAGAACCATTAGACATCACTGTCTAAATTAGTGCAGTGGTAAGCAGGAGTAAGCACCAGTAAGCAACTGTAAGCATATGTAAGCACTAGTAAGCGAGTTCAAGCCCATTTGCACGGGGTTAAGCAATGCGCACACAGGTTAAGCAATATTGCAGCTAACTCTCTGTAAGCATCATTAACTGGAGGTTAGCAGTGCTTACCCTCGTGCAAACCTGCGCAAGCCTGTCTACAAGTGCTTAAAAGTGCCTTAATCACTCTGTATCCAATGGCCCTTGTTCCGCCCAGCAACAAAATAAACAGCCTTGCAGGTCCTGAATCCAGTAGCCTATACACTATAGTCACATTAGTTAAGCACCAAGCCATCACAGCTGTACATAAGAATGAGGTATGACCAGACAAATCCTCACTATAATAAAATCAAACTGAACATGTGAAAGGAATCAGTATACAGTCATATGTTCTATAACCTACTACATAACATAAATATGTGAACTGGAGTACAGAAGTAAGCTCAGATGTGAGATGTAATTGTAATAGAGTGTTGAAGTCCCCTATTAAACACAAGGACCCTATACAGTGTACATATAAGTAAATTATGGATACCAGACATATATATAAGATGTAATGAATAATAAATCAATGCCAAAAAGCAAATATAATGCAAAGTAAATATTAAGCAACACTAAGCATTGCACAGGCCAGCTTAGTTGGTATAAGCAATGTGTATGCCAGCTAACTCAGTTTGCCCAGTGGTATACCCCTTTAAACAATGCTGACCCTAGGTAAGCAGGTTTGCCTATAGCTTAGCCATTTCAAAACCAGCCAGTCAAGGCAAAGTGTGGGAATTCAGCCCTATTTAAATCCAACAGGTGGGAATACATCTCATAACTGCTTGTAGCTTCCCCTTGCAGGCACCATGTCAGAAAGGGGAGAGATAGTGCACTTTCAGGTGCAGTGCTGGGACATCCAGGAGTCCAGAGTCATGGCAGGACTCCTTGTCAAAGACCATGAGCAGATACTGCTGCAGGGCCAGTACCAGAGATCCCAATATAAGGCAAAAGCCTGGGACTGTCTCGCCCGTGACCTCACCAGTGCCACTGATATACCCCAAACTGGTGAGCAGGTCAGGCATCACTATGCTGACCTGAAGGGGCATAAGGGGGATTTCTTGGATCAGTGGATCCAAGAGGCTAGGATGTTAGGGGTTGTCCCAGCTGTGTGTAAGTATCACTCCACTACCTGTTTAATAATTGCAGCTCATGTATATTATGGATAGGTATGGCTAAATATCCATCTTATGTCCTTCACAGTGGCAAGTGAGTGGGCTGTGAACTAGGAGGCCCATAGATGTTGCCTGCAGAGGTTGCAATGTGAGGCAGGTTAGTAATACTCTTGCATGTACTGTCATAGGAAATAAAGCTAAAAGCATTAATACGTTAATTGTCAGTATAGAACTTGTATTGTTTAAGGCAAGTACTGTATACACCATGGAATATGGCAGGAAGAGTCTCATATAGTTTGCATGTAAATAAAAGCATAATAGCCTGACAATAAAGGTCTAACTGCTGGACTGCATGTGTATACTCTGGTATCATATGGTAATGTAGATTTGCAATCACTTAATAGTACTCTTGTATTAAGCACTGTTATCCACACTGTGCAACATAAATAAAATGTGTAGGAATGTCTGTATATGACTGGTGTAATCCCCAGATGTCATTTAGTACAACTGAGAGAGTCATAGAAAGAGAATAGTGAAAAGACAGACAACAAAAGCTGAATAGCACACGCAACTGAGATGTGAACTGTTGTCTTTTTAGCACACACAGCCATGGCTCAAATACTGGGAGTGGTAGTAGTCTGCACACAGAATCATACCCCACAACTGTACAGATATGTCCAGATTGTCCAGTAAATTGGCCCATATCTGCTGCCTGTCACTCTGTCCCCCTGGGAAATCAGTCGGATGATCCCAGATGTATAGGCAGTAAACAAGAAATCCAACTGATTGTCACATATCTATAAGATAAAACACAGGATTGCAAGGAGTCACAGATACCAAACATGGCTCGACAGAATGCTTTTAATGTCACTTCACATCTATAAGAACAAACCTGTCTCTCTAGCAATTCCCCAAACTGTTATGAGAGTAATAAGCCAAGTATGTCCTATCTACACTCCCATGTTGTCAAGCTGTGACCAAAGTGCGTTCAATAACAGAGTGAGATGTATGTGCATAATACTAATGTGAAATCTGGTACTTTGTGTAGCAACATTCAGGTAGTGCTAACAAACATTGCTCCTACAGGTACATCAGATAAGGACACTGTGCCGAGAAATAAAAGTTTGATACCCTGTACAGGTACTGTTTACTCTGGTATTGTATGGAATTGTGAGTGTTGCAGTTGCTCTGAATAATAAGGTATCACTGATCACTGTCACCCACACTGTGCTACATAATATAACTGTGTAGGAAATCCTGTATAAGAGTGTTGTAAGTTACTAAAGGTTGAAGAGGGCAATAGTCTACATATGCCCTGGTTTACCTGCATGTGGTCAAGACATGGCGAGAGTCTGTGCAAAAAGACATGGATAGGTATGTGCATAACATCAACCTGGAATCTGTGAGTATGTGTAGAAACAGTTAGCTAGTGTTAACAATTCCTCTAGAGGTATAACAGGTAAGAGGTGTATACTGCAGGTAAAACCAGTTCATGTATAAAGATGTTGACAGCCATATCACTGTCCAAACAAAGACAATAGGATAGTGTAGTAATACTTGTAAGGTACAGATAACAGCACTGACTAGGAAAGTAATGTGAACTACAGGAATATACTAGTTATTAATTGATATCTTCCCCCCCCCCACTATATCTCCAACAATACACTAAATACCCACCTCAACTGCTACGTGATGTCTCCACTGTTATGTTGAGACATATGTCCTACTGGTTGATAATTATTTAAATCCATTTCTATGCATGTGCTATGTTGACATACTCCAACATTGGTGGCATGGTACCATCAATGTACTTGCATGCTGTTGTTATTACCACTGTGGTCCCATATGTGCATGTGTTCCGTTTGCTATGCAACTATTCCATATCTGGTGTCTGGGTTAATGGGGATATCTATGCATGCTGTTATACCTAACCCTGGAATGTGTTGACTATTACTGACCAACATATGGTGATACACCATAAACACCATAGCACGTATGGGAATGCGGGTCCCAGCGGACACACCTGTCTCACCTCAGCTGGCCAGGGCACCAGGCACCAGCATAATTGGGGCCCAACCCTGGACCTCCTCATCCATTGGTCCTGCATCACCTTCATCTGGAACCTTCTCAGGGAAGGGCACAGTTAGGAAGCTGTCACCTATCACCAGGTCCGGGTCATGGTACGTAGAGAGCTCAATCAGCAGTTTGGAGATCTTCTACGCCAGCACGAGGGCTGCATGTTGCGACTAAAGGGTCGGCCTGGCTCTCCGACTAAGCCCCCAGCACAGCCACCTTCGAGGCTGTGAAGGTGCAGTGTTCACTGCCCATGGGTGGGGATCTCAGTCCCACTGTTTCCACTAGGGGGCTAATGGGCTTCCGATTTCCCAACACCCCTCCCCATCAAGGTGTTTGTCCCCCACATGTGTCATACACCGCCCATGTATGCATCTTGTTTGTCTCGTCTGTTAACCTACCCAACCTACCTCCCCAGATATACCTACTATCTCTCGCCAGCATCCCACTCTCACCTGAAAAAAACAGGGCAATTTGTTCCCCCCAAAAAATCTCGCCCCATACATAGCTGTCCATTTCACACCCATGTCCACTGGACACATGTAATCTGGTCTAATTGGCATCATGACATATTATTGTTGTCCTCACCCCTCTCATATGGGTTTGAGTGTCTAAATCTACCTCTAAATTTGGTGTATATGTACAGCTGTTTACTGTAGAAGAAATGGGCAGCTATGGACCTTCCCTACACCCTCCTGCACATCCCTAGCTATCTTCCCCACTGTCTTTCCCTGTTTGTGTCCCTTTTTCACCACTTTCCTATCAACCATTTTTTTCTTTTCTTTTAAAGAAATTAGCATTGGAGTAAGCAGAAGTAAGCACTTTTAAGAAGCAGTAAGCGGGTTTAAGCTTGTTTGCGTGGGGTTAAGCAATGCCTACACAGATTAAGCAATTTAGAAGCTAACTGAGTATAAGAAACTGTAACCAGAAGTTAGCAGTGCTTACCTCCATGCAAACCCAAGCAAACTCACTTACAACTGCTTAAAAGTGCCTTAATCACACTGTATCAAATGGCCCTTGTTCTGCCCAGCAACAAAATAAACAGCCTTTGCAATGTTCAAACTCACAACCCTGCACACCATAGCCAAACTGATTTACCACTAAGCCATGTCAGATACAAATAACCCTGATGATGTTTTCACAAACATATCATCCAGCCCAGTCATACAACAGTTCAGGAAATGTATTTCAACATGTAGATGTATGTGTGTGTTTATATATCTATATATATATATATATATATATATATATATATATATATATATATATATATATAGATAGATATATCATATCTATATATGTAGATATACATATTTATTTATTTGTTTATTTATTTATTTATTTATTTATTGCATTTGTTTATCGGGAAAGTCCACTGGGCCTAGGTGAGTCCATTTTCAGTGGAGGCCCGGGGAGAAAAGCTCCACATAAAATTCACATTACAGAAATACAAATATCAAAAATACAAATATCAAAAATGTAGCACTGTTTACAGTTTTTTTAGCAATTCCATTGCAGTTTTATGGTAGTCCATCAATGATATTAACATGTACTTTTGGTCATATAGATGCCATAGACATTACTGGTTGGGAGGCTGAAAAAACAGTAACATCGTACATAATTATATACATGCATTTAAATCTGTGTAGGCAATGTAGTACCTGTCATAGGTATGGCTGCAGACATGCTAAGAATGTATACCTGTAGCCCCAGAGAGTTGTCTGTCTAGGCAGTGTAGTAACAGTCATAGGTATGGCTGCAGACCTGCTAAGAGTGCATAACTGTAGCCCCAGAGAGTGGGAGCAGTGAGAAGAGAAGAAGAGTTATTTTTGGCATGGGCATAACCAGCAGGTAGAGAGGTGTTGTCTGAGGGATGTTTTAAAGAGAGCAGGGTATGAGATGGAGGTTATTGAGGTTGGGAGGTTATTTCAAAGTTTGGGGGCAGTGAAGGAGTAAAACATTTAGCCAGCTGGAAGTTGAGGTTTCTTGACTTTAAGTAGAATTTTGTTTTCAGATCTAAGGTGTCTATTTGGATGGTACAGAGTTAATATAGAGGAGAGAGCTGGACAAGCTGTTGGTTTATGTATTATTTTATGTGTAGTAATTAAGTGGAGGTAGTTGAGATAGAGTGGAAGTTAAAGCCAGTTTAGTTGTTGCAGTAAGGAACAGTGATGTGATGAGGATCTAGCATTTGTTGCAAATCTAACAATTTTATTGTAGCATATATCAAGTTTGTTTTTTAGTGAAGAGTGTATATTTGTGAAGATGGGGTCATCATATAGGAAGAATGGTAGTAGGAAGGCAGAGGCTAGTGTTCTTTTGGCATTGTTATTTAGGTAATATCTATGTCTGTATAGGGTACCTAGTTTCTGGTTTGTCTTTTTGATGTTATTGAGTATGTGGGGTTCAAAAGTTAGGGTTTCATTGATAGTGACTCCTAACAGTTTAGTACTGGGGACAACTTCTATGGAGGTATTATTTTGGGAGAGGATAGAGAATTCAGCCCTGTTCAGGGGTGTTGTTTTTTGGGAGTAAATAGAATCAGCTTGGTCATGTTTGGGTTGAGAGCAAGGTGATTGTTTGACATCCATTTTTTGGTGGATGTGAAAGCATTTTGGGTTAGTAGTTGAAGCTCAGAAGGGGTTTTTGCAGTGCAGATAATTGCTGAGTCATCTGCATATTGTATTATATCAGCCTGTATTAGTGACTCATGGAAATTGTTTATGAATAAGCTGAATAGTAGGGGGCAAATATTGAGCCTTGGGGGACACCTGTGGAGATTTTTAAGAAGGTGGAAGAAGATTGCTGCCATTTGGTTGATTGGTATCTGTCAGAATGGTAGCTAGAGAACCAATTTAGGGTTGGGGGTGAGACACCTAAGTTATTAAGTTTAGATAGTAAAATGGGGTGAGAAATTGTATCAAATGCCTTTGAAAGGTGGAGGAAAAGTGAAGAGACGATCAGACCTGAATCGTGTGCTCAATTTACTGTATCCATAAAGGAGATGAGGGCTGTATAAAGCCATGTTGGGTAGAGGTGAGTTGTTGGGTGTTTATTAAGTGGTTGATTAGTTGGGTGTGGACAAATTTTTCAAGTATTTTAGAGATGGGGAGAGAATGGCTATTGGCCGGACGTTTGAGATGTATATAAAAATATATACATATATATATATATATATATATATATATATATATGTATATATCTACATCTATGTCTATATATATATATATATATATATATATATATATATATATATATATATATATATATATAGATATAGATATATATATATATATATATATATATATATATATATAGATATATATGCATACAGCAATATATATATATATATATATATATATATATATATATATATATATATATATATATATAAGCATAATATATTTATCTATATAGGTATATACAGACATATATCTATAGATATCAAAGGGAACATAACAAAAACATATATGTCCACATGCACCGTTAATGGGGTTGAGGGGACCCAAACAACATATGCCTTGTACATATAGATACCCCCCCCCCCATAGCCAAACTCGCCTGCCCTGCAGTACAGTACCAACTGTTGCAAATCCCATAACCAGGACCTGACACAATATGGGCACAAGATGATAACAGTACTCCATCCCACCTGTATGATGTCAGGCTGGTATCAGTAACATATCATGCAGTACAGTCTGGCTACCATAGGGAATGGACAATGTGGAAGCAATCAACATTCCTAGGATACATATACACAGGCACATATATACATATATATATATAAATGTGTATATATATATATATATATATATATATATATATATATATATATATATATATATATATATATATATATACGTAACTAAACATACACACACAGAGATAAGTATAGGAAGATACATATGTAGAAGGTGCACACACTATGGAAAAGCCAGTATGCCTACAGTTGCTACCTTACCAACCAGAAACTGTATGAGCCACCCATACATATGACAATTGTTGCCTGCAACATATACCCACAGAGAGGTCAAAGGATATAACGCCACACACAGGTTTGCATACATGGTAAAACTTTATTTGTGTACTATTACTGTTGTATATGCCATGTCATGTAGCTGTTTAGACACTGACATATATATAAACAGAGTAATGCAACTGTGAAACAGTTATATTAATACAGTAGTCTGGAAAGGTTTACATATGTTGCTGTCCAGGCCGAGGCCTTCAAGTAGTACAATAGTGAAGACAGACTGGGCAACAGGATACCAATCAATCAACAGTAAGTAATGCAGATGTATAGTCCAGCAGCCTCTATCTACACTCTGTACACAATCCATAGGGGTAAAGACTTCAGTTGACACAATGGGATGTATCTGTTACATAACAAGGCATAACTGACACCATCACAATCACACTGACAAACAGAACAGTCTGTATGGCAGGAAGCAGTAGGCTTGCATTTACCCAAGGTGAATTGTATGGTTATGTACATCCAGATACCTTAAGGTAGCTTACCCCTGATACCCCCACATGTTGTAACAGCCTAGGTTAGTTATGATGCACCCCCCTAGACTCAATAATACAGGGTCATATATCACTGTTACATACACTGGCCTCTGGAGTGCATAAGGGCACACATGTATTGTGTAGGTAAAGCCCACACATATATGGACGCAACCCCACAATATGTGTGGGGGACACAAAAACAGTGGAATGATGGCAGGAAAAGCAGCATGACATACTCACAGCCCAGTACATAACAACCCCTGACAGCATGTCATATGTACAAAGCTTGGTATGTAGGTGGAGGACAGAGGCTGAAACACAGGCCCATATGTGTAAAACTGTTGTCATATGCTAAGCAAGTTACTGGTGCTACAGGATAGTCTGCAACATATCCTTAGTCAGGAATATGAAGTTAGAAACAGAAATGGATGTAGCCATGTACTGATAGCACTCAACACACACACTGCCAGTGATATATCTGACACAAGACCTGTGTAGTGGACAGACAAAACATAATAGGCACACCTCTGGCCATCAAGTGGATAGGCCCATAACTGAGAGATATGCAGCCAGACTGCATTACAAGTTAAACTAGTATGTACACACAAACCCTGTAACACCGGTGCTATACAATGCATACAACAACACTACTCACACTCTGTCTGTAGTTCTGGAATCTCCTACATATGTAGCTGGCCTGAGTGTGTAGGTTCTCCTTTAAAAGGTATTGCTACCTGCTGTCTGTAACACTGCTGCCCACACACAGGAAGGATGTTCATTATACAGGAAAGGTAAAGGGACAGTGCCCGCACGATGTAGAGATTTATTGTAGTTGGCTGCCATGACAGTGGTAATTGGAAGTACTACACAGCATGCTGCATGCAGGTAGCAAGTGGAGGACACTGATCATGTGCATCACCTGCAAAATCCATGCTGCAATCTATGCAAAGCAGCTCATTGCATTTACTGGAGGGAGACTAAAAGAGAGAGATTGTGTGTAATGCACAAAAAAAAAAAAAAACATCAAGCAAACCATCTAGAAGAGACTTCATTCCCAGAACAGGGATGTAAAGTATATATGCATTTAAGTGACTGTAGTTCTTGGTCCATAGTAATAGGATAGATAATGTAGAATGATTTATATGTGCTTTCAGGTGTTGTTGTTGTAATGATGTTCAGCTGAACAACTGCTAAGGACAATAGAGGCCATCCCTGTGGGTATTGGGCCATATCCATCAACCATACAGAGCAGCACTGACTGATAAGATGTAAGCTATCATAGTGTATGTTGTTTAATGGGAAGTGTGGATATTACTGTGGCCAATAGCTGGTGGTGGAAGTATTGCCATAATGATGGGCACGTGGGTTCCACAGCCCACCTCTTGCAGGATACTCAGGTTAACCTGTATTGTAGCATGCAGGAATGCCATAGGTTTGTAATAGGGTTACCTGCAATCTAGCCCTACATATACCCCCCTAATGTCAGACTGTGTCCATATGTGACACCTGCCTGTGTTGTAGCAAGGCAGAGCAGTGCAGCTGTTCAGGAAGGTCTTGTGAGATTGTGGACCCGATGTCTGAATGTACCCCACATATAGGTATGCATATATATGTACACACACATATATATATATATATATATATATATATATATATATATATATATACATGTATGTCCACAAATATACAGATACCCATGTGTAGACATATATATGAACACATATATACATCATATATATCTACACAAATACAGATATATACCTATATGCACATGTCCTCATATATACAAACACACACACACACACACACACACACACACACACACACACACACACACACACACACACACACACACACATATATGTATGTAAATACATGTCCCATATATTACCACCACGGTGCTGCATGCTATGTGCAATGAAACAGCACACATAGCAATACACATGTATCTACAGCTGTCAGTGTGTGCAACATGCATGGGTATGTCACATGTGAACCCCTTGTTGGGACCACATTGCCTTTGTCTGTGAAGTATGGAATGGGAATATGGGGAAGTATGGCAGGTATAGTTGTGGAGGTGGTCAGGGTTGGTAGATATAGAGGACAGCCTACAGGGGTGGTATGTGACACATGTGGTGGGTAAATATCCTGGATGGTGTGTGTGGTCTGTGATGTGAATGCCCCATGGGCTCCAATATGGACACAATGGGAACAAGCCTCCCATCCACTGCTACTCATAACAGCAGTCCACATCCCAAAGGTGCCTGGCCTGGAGGCTGAGCAGGAGGAGCATGTGGACCATGTGAATGTGTACTGGGTACCTCAAGGGGATGTAGCACATCCCACATGTGTCTGTGGAGCTCATTATGGAACAGACCCTGGATCTGACCTCAGGGGAAAGTAATATGTCTGTGTGTGCCCCCAAGGGGGGGACAACATCTCCAGAGTTGGTTCCAACTGATGGTATTGCTGGACCAGTACATGAGGAGGCCCCAGGGTGGGTCACACATGTGATGTGGTCTGGTTACTTGGGCAGATGAGTTTGGAGAAGTGGCTCTGCTGGGCAATAGTATATATACATACCATCGTGTCACTGTTGTAGAACATATGTCAGTAGTAATAGTCTACACAATCCTGGAACATGTCCAACAGCATGCATAGATAAAATAACACAAAATGTCAGATGTGCAGCAAACGCATAGCAAGCATACCACAGGCATATATGGAACCATTGTGACCCTGACAATGGCATGCAGGTGAATAGCCTGCAACAGGCCAGCAATGATAGTGTCCACACAGGGAACATGGCTACAAGCACATTGAACAAAGCATGGTACAGTACAATATCTGCCATACTAGTAGGTATACTGAAGCCATACCTATTGAGTTGTGTGTACAGTTTGTTGTTACTGATATGGTGGGGGGGTGACAGTCATGTGTATTAAAAACTGTGGTAACCTTGCTGCATGACTTGCTCACACATGTGTCCATCTTTATGTCTTTCAAGCACGATGTCCCATGAAAGGCTACCAGCATACACAGCAGCTGAAAATGACATTCTGGTGAACGACCTCATACAGCACTACACAATCTTGTTTGGCTGTGCCACGCATGATCAGCAGGAGCGGACTGCTGTATGAACCGACCTAGTCTACAGAGTCAATGATGTCGGACTGCGCAACCACAGTTATAAGCAGGCCTGGCATCATTGTTCTGACCTGCTTCGCAATGCCTTTCAGCATGCTGCTGCAGTCTGGAGGGATCATCTCACCACAGGGGGGGCTATGCCATCCATCCCCCCTGACACATGTGGAGGAGCTCCTAGCCAGCCTCTTGGCACCTGCTCATACTCATAGCCACCAACCGCCAGACACCTTTGTGGAGGTGGGTGCTACCCACACATCGGCCGAGGAGCATACAGATAAGGCCACAGGGCACACAAGTAGACCACTGTTGCATATTTATCTGCATTGGTACAGGTAGATCATGCATATCTGACATGTCATAGATATATTTTGTTGCTGCATAGTAGTGATAAACAGATGTGCATATGTGGTATTATTGGGAACATGTACTGTTGATGTATTGTAATGCTGCACCCACCCTGTAATAATGCCACAGGTGTGACCACTGACTTTTCATCTCTCACCCTCTTATGTAGGTCCCTCCTGTATACCACCAAGGCAAGCAGCCTGTAGCTGGTGAGTATAGTTTATGTAGATGCTTGCCAATACACCGGGCAATGGCAATTGTTGCAGAGTTACACTATGGCATAAGGCATTACTGTGATCCACATTATCAGCTGGGACTAGGTTGTAACATGTGGTGTTCAGTGTATGGGACACTGCAAAGTGACAGACATGTGTAGGCCTTATTTGTCATGCATCTGCAAAAAGGTTGAAGGAGGGGGAGGGTGTCAGCATGACACACCAGTGCACTGCAGCAGGGATCCTAAGGATGCTAAGAATGGCTGTATCTGCACATAGTCAGGTTCAGGACCTGTGGCAGATATAACCCTACCCCCACAGTAATAGTGATGGCAGTGTGTGAACACCAAGAGATGTGCACATGAGTAGACCTTGCAATCATGCAGATTAGGGGGACATGTGTAGGGCAGACTGAACATACACTGGCAAATGCAAATGGCCCATGCTAGTATACCCCTGCCAGGAGTAGTGGCTGCTGTAGTACACATAACAATAAGTACAACAAACCATCATGATAAGGGTGTGCACACATATGCCCACACCGAGTGTATGCATCGTGGTCAGCATCTGCACACCTAACACATCCCTTAGACACTGCATGTGAAAGTACAGGACATATGTCACATATCAGGCTCATGTACTGTTAAGATATGTGGTGATGTGGTCCCATGGAAGATCAAGGATGGGTGCGTCATGTCAATATGGGTGTGTACACCCTCATAGCCATGGTATGCTCTGATTGTTCTCAGTGTAAGAGTATTGGATTGGTCATACGTGGTCCCCTGATGTTGAGAGCTGTAAATCAGACATCAGGCATTCACAAATGACATGTGTCCACATATCATCCCAGGTATGTGTTGCTGAAAAACATAGGGGCTGTGAGCATTAAAGTTGACATAACTGACACAGTACTACACATTCAGCAATAGGTTGTACAACTGTGAGGTGTGGTGCACAGTACATGGCAGGGTGCAGAACAGGTGCCATCAATACTGTGTACAGAGGTGCAGTGGTATCCAGGGAAAGGGGCATCACCTAGTGACACAGCACATGCATCACACACATGTATACTGTTGCTAGCATGGATTGACTATATAGCTGCAGTGCATGCTGTTGTGTACCATATGTTATCCATGTTGACAGATGGGTGATAGGAGGATTGTGTGTACTATCATTGTGCAACCTCACCTGTATGTGTGTGTGTGCATTCTGGTGGGTAGTTAGTTTGTCTGTAGGGTCATTCTGGTGAAGTGGAGGGAGGGTGATGCATGTAGGATGTGTATGTGCATGTGTGTGTGTTTGTGTGGGTGGCCATGTATGCACATGTTTGATTGTGGGGTTGTCCATACAGCAGTACCTCCCTTTGTGATCGTACACTACATGGACATGGATTGCCACATTATACACCAGGAATACTTGTCATGTATGTAATCACAGGACAGCTGATAGTATAATAAGGTTTGTAGCATGGAACAGGCATTGAGAAGAAAGGTAGACACCAGGTGTACCCTTAATATCGCATTTAGCAGAGAGGTGACCGACGACCCACGTATGCAGCACTACAGATGCATTGGGGAAGTACTAGGCAACACCAGGGAGTGTATCCATATATTACAGTTGTCATATGATAGGCTGATTGAGCAGTATATCTGGCATGTACAGAGCAAAACATACACATGACACACCAGTGCGTGATATTATGGAGTGAACATAGTAGCCCACACATATAAGGGCCATGCTCATGATGTACGGACATACACAGGGTAAACACTGAATGACAGCAGTGAGGCCATCTAAAACTGCTATACACAGGTCAGGCAGTTAATGTAGTAACAGGTCTTATGATCACTTGTCTAGGCATTTAGAGGACTGATATGTTAATGAGTGGTATCAATGTGTGTATGTTACCAAGTGTGATGCAGGATGGGGAACACATGGAAATATACTTGAGACTGTCTGTAAAGTCACGGACAGGTAGGTATTATGGTGGTGTGTGTGTGTGTGTGTGTGTGTGTGTGTGTGTGTGTGTGTGTGTGTGTGTGTGTGTGAGAGAGAGTGTGTGTATGTACTGTTAGGCAATGCTGTACAGGTTTTAAAGTGCGTTTATTTTCCCCCACAGGTGGCGAGGTGGGTCAGGGTCCCTCCAGTATGCAATCTGATATTGGTGTCCATACAGACACTGAAGATGATGATAGTACTATTGAGGCACAGGTGGGGTTGTCAGGGGCTGAAACAGCGCCATCATTTGACATCCCCCTTTTAACCACCCCAACCCTGCACACAGTTTCAGTGCCTATGCATACCCCATCACCAGTGACCATAGCGGAGGGACAGCTGGAGTTTGGTGGCAGTGCACAGGAAGTGTGGTAACCATGCCTACTGTGTCTGGTCACAGCAGGCATAGCTGGATGTCCATCAGGGCATCAAATAGGCAGATGTCTCAGGAAACTCATGATAGAGCCACTGGACATCATGCCACTGGCAGAGGTGACACAGCTGGTACCAGCAGGTGCATGTTTCAGGCTGTCAAGGTGGTGCAGGCATGTATAGAACATTACTCCAGACAATGCCTGAGGCAGCAGAGGGTTGCTCTCACATCTGCAAGTGACAAAGCCCGTGAACTGGCTGGTGCCATCCTAGCATTAACTGAGTTAATGGATAGACAGTCTGGCAAGATTATGGCCCTCATTGACCATGGCCTGTCTGTGCTTGAACTTGTGGTGGGAGTGTGGGGATGGCCACTGGGTATAGGCCAGCAATGCCAACAGCTGGCAGTCAATGTGGACATGCTAGGACACCAAGGGGCTCCCATAGTGACAGTACCAACCTCGGCACTGTGGGGGGAGGCACTGTCTACACCACACCACAGCAGGCCACAAGCAGGTGGTCCTGGCCAGTCACAGCAGGGACCTGGTACCAGCAGACATTTGTCATCATCAGGTGAGAATAGCACATTGATTCCAGCACCTGGACATGCCCATGGAACCCCTGGCAGACACAGTCCATGTGTCCATGGCCAGAGGCAGTTAACTGTACCCCCTGCCAGGTATGTTCTGCAGCTGTCCATAAACACCTGTGTAGGGCAGCCACATGGCAGAACTGTGTGCATGCATACCCACTCACTATACAAACACACCTAGGGCAACCCCATACCTACACACACCACATCACCATTCCCAGTTCACCTCAGTACACTACTCACCCACACACATGGTGTAAAATGTATGTCCCATCCTCAGCCTCTGTAAAACCAACAACACACCCTGTGCATATGATGATACCTGTGCCACATCCCTGTCATCCATACCATTGATGCAGGGACAGGCTAATATGGTTCTGATGCACACGGTGACTGTACTACAGTGTACCACAGTACTGCAGTGTAACATCTTGTAAGGAGTAAAGTGTAATGCATATATGCCAGGTAGTGTAGTTATCCAGCAATGATGCATTATAGCTGTTAGTAACACTGGTTGATTGTGGTCTCTATAATGTTATCCATTTGTGTTGTAGATGTACATGTGTCAGCACGAGGATGGTCTGCAGTTATATTCCACAATGATGTATGGCACTGTGGTGACACCATGGCTGTGACATATCTGGGGTACAGTTGAACACGTCACAGGTTTGTATAACAGTTATTGCCTGTGCCATATGAACAGGTGACCCACTGGAACATGTATAATCTGCAACCTGATGTAGACCCATCCACATGCATGCACACTGTTACTTGGCAACACTGGGACTAGGCCCCTACCTAGGTATGTAGTGATACTGAAGTGTGTGGTTTTCATTGCACACCACACAGCATTTAGGGTGAGGTGTGTCCCAGATTATATGTTACATGTACAGTATGCTAATGGGGGATGTAATGGGTGTATATGGACAATACATATTGTGACATACCTTCATATACACATTAACAGACACATAACAGGCAGACACACATCTGAGAGACCTGGGCCTAGCACTGCTAACTAACTTGACCATGTGTCCAATGTGTTACAGGTAGGCTGCACACAGCACATGCATAACTGGCCTGGATTGTGGTATCAGTTACCTGTATGGTTAATGGTGACAGTGGTAACCATGACGTGGTACATGGGACATATACCGGGTGTACATTGGTGTAATGACAGTGTACAAAGCACCCAGATCCCCCAATGGATATTGTACTCCCTGAAAACCCATGATGACACTCTGCTATACCCACCATCACACATTGGCCATGACTGCGATACAACCCATTGTAGATCCCAACAGTGGTACTACAGTGATATGCATCTAATGTACATGCCACACGCATATCAGGGTATTGCATTGTCATGCCTCATCTATGGGCAACAACAACACTATCTGTACTACTGTGTGGCAATGGGTATTGTAATAGGAATATGTGACCTCGGAATGCTGTACCCTACAGATAAATGGACATGCACACATATACACACTTGCCAGAACACAATGGGTATCCCTTGCCTATCAACCCATTTGTACAACACTGATGTGATCATACTGCAAGGCTCGTGTAGCCAGTATGGAGAGGAGTTTAACAGGGTACATGTAATGTCTCATACAGCAGCAGCCACAACTGGCTATGGTAATGGGTGTTGCGGTAGTTGCGAAGGCCCTCATGGAATTTCCACATACATGTGTGCTAACACACAGACACTGCTATACTCAGTCATGCATATGTACATATGTGTCAGTACTGGGGTGCATCTCTGCAAGGTGGTCATAGCTCTGTACATACATATTGTCCAAGGAGAGATGGGTTGTGTAGGGGTTGTGTGTACAGTGGTATCCTGCCACCTGCCATGTGCCGGCAGGCAAGCTATCAATAGACATTACTGTGGTGACCCTCAGGGTGAGAGTGACATGCATCAGCCATTCCTCCAGATGCTTCCTGCACATGACCACAGAGGTGATCAAGTTGACATGCATGCAACATGCATTACAACACATGGTTAGTGTCTGTGATGGAGACCTTTACCCAAGCATGTTCAGTTGATTGTGGTAGTGTAGTGGAAGTACCCATGACATGTGGTGCATACAGGGTGTTATCTCCAATATGTGCCAGTTTCTTAAACAGTTGGGTAGACATGTCAGTGTCAATCAAGCTTAGGATGCCTGTACATATCCCAGCAGGATACTTGCTATCTGCACATCTGTACAGGGACTAACAGTCATCAGCTTGGCAAGTAGCTATGCAGTAGGATGAGTGTGTTGACAGATAGACGTTTGACAACAATATGTATGCTATAACTACATGTCAGGAGCCCTCGCTATCATGTGCTGTACAAACGGTAGTCTACAGTTACATTCCACATGTCGGATCATTACCCAGAAGGGGTTATATAGTGTGACACAGCTCACACACCAGGGATACAACAGGGAGGCCTTAGAGTCCAGCTATGCCTGCAGGTGTGCCTGTTGTCAGTACTACATTTAGCACTCTACTCTTGCATGGGTAGGCACTGTCAACAGTAGTACCGCTGTCATATACTACATGCCAGTGTGACAGCACATACCCTGGGCTTCTACCCCTGTATGTAACACAGTCACATGTATAACAGTGCTGTACAGGCCTCATATATGTCTGTGTCCCAGACATGACATGCTACAGTAATGACAGCACATAGGTGCATGTATTGTACATGGCATTACATACACTTATTACAGATGTCATTATCCTGCTATATTATCAGACTGGGTGGTATGAACAGGTTACAAGGGCTAAGCCATGCTTATCAGGTATCAACATTGCTGCAATATAACAGCTAAGCTGATTTGCACACTGGTAAGCGACGCCTACACTGTGTAAGTACCCGTACGTTTACCTATAGCTTAGCACTGCTTAGCTTCATGCAAATCAGCCCAAACATGCTTAAAGCTGCTCAAAACTGCCTTAACCACTCTGTATCTGACAGCCCTTCTTCTGCCCAGCAACAAAATGAACAGCTCTTGAACCCAGGACCCTGTACACTAAAGTCACAACACTTAAACTCTATGGTATGACCACTGTGAAGACGGCTGTTGTTTTTCCAAGATATCTGTCAATACACATATTGATAAGTATTGAACAATTGCCTTTACTTCCACAATTGTGTAGTACTTGTTATTAATATGACTGTTGCATCACATATGTTGTTTTAACATAATGCACACATAGTAGATACATACGGTGAGATACATCTGGGAGAGCATACACAACCGTGAGATTTACACATGACAGGAATATGGATATATACATATAATAGGTTATCTGTCTACATGTACATACACATGTATATTCATACATATGTCTGTATACACATCTGTACAGTGCAACATATCTATGACCATGTGTACATCTCTTCGGTATATATATATATATATATATATATATATATATATACATATGTATATATATATATATATATATATATATATATATATATTGCATATATAGATATATGTATATATAGCTATAAGTGTATGAACATCCTGTGTTTATAGATATGCCTATTTATGTAGATATATATGTAGATATCTATAACTATATGTGCATACATATCTATTCTGGTATACCTATTGCTGTCAATATATATGTAGATATCCATAAGTATATGTGCATATGTATCTCTATCTGTATATGTGTAGACATATATTGCTGTGTATATGTATATATCTGATTGTTTATATATATATATATATATATATATATATATATATATATATATATATATATATGTACATATACATATCCATCTATGTATGTTGATATGTATATGTGTATATATCTATATAAATATATGGATAATGATATAAACATATATGTCCATCGTATGTCTTGAACATGGAGTGGAGCCCTACCTCATCCCCAATAGTCCCAACCTCTTAGTGCAAGGGGATGTCAGGTATGTAGTGCAGGTATATATGTAGACTATTGCTACTGTGATAGGGGTTGTGTTCACAGACAAGTTGTGTGTGGGATGTCACATCTGCTTTTAACATGTGCTCCATTGGCTACTGACATACATCCTAAGGACATCATAGTATAGTACCACTGCTATCACAGTAATGATCCTGTGGACTACAGCAGAGATATGGCCAATAAATGTGGACAGCCTGACACACTCTTGTCAGTCCAGAGGTATACACAGAACCCCTTAGTGCAAGACATGTGGACCAAGCCTGACAATGTGGATGTTAACAGCCATGTAGATGGGCATATCACGTAAATACTGGTATCGATTTGCCCCCATAGGTTATGCATTTACACACCCCATCTGTCCTGACACATATTAACCGCTGATACAGAGGTGCCATGGCCACATACTACCCACTAGTTAGTGACATACATATGTACAGCATCCCACTCCTTTGTCTGACATACATGGCTGTTATGGTGGCCTGGCAGCAGTACATCTGGCAAGTATCTGGACATAACATCACACTGGGTAAGTACACTAAGCTGCTAGGCATGTAACAAAACACTGTGCAGGCTATAGGCAGACTGCCACAACACTGGCCTACATTTCTTATGGGAGAATACACATGTACCTGCATATGTAGCAGGCTCTATAGGCATGTCACAGCACAGAGTAACAGACACCTGTGTGAAAGTGCATAACCACAACCAATGTGAACACAGCCACATATGGTAAGCTAGCGTAATATAATAGTATATGGACTATCTGATCAACACCATCCTCATATGTGCCACTCACACACTAACCCTACATATACCAGGCCACTACACAGTGTGGTCCGATGCCTATCTGTGGTGTGTGTTTGGCCCTACAAACATGTAAGCCGATAGGGTAACATACAGTGGAGCAGCATGTAACAGATAGAACAGGACCAAGAACAATGACATCTACCAGAGTCTGTACACGGGCCAAAGTACATATTCACAATACACACACTGTTGACAATCACCATAAGTACACAGACCTCAGTACTGTGCACAAAACCACAGAATGCCCAGGTTATGTCCTCAAAGAGAACCCCTACTATACAAAACGTGTCGCAGTCTGATATCTCACTGGCTTGTTATCAAATATGATGTCAATAAATTATGCTGTACAGGACATATACAGCTCTTACTGCATGACATATGTACACAGGTTGACAGAGTTGTGGCTGGAGACACAAACACAGGGCCAATATTGACATGTTGCTGTGATAACCTCATACATTTACTGTCATACCAGGGTTTGTTGCGACATATGTCCTATGAGGGATATGAGGTCAGTAACTCTCATGTCTGTCACCATGTACTCACTGCAATCCTCACACTATGCTTTTGTAGTTCACAGATAGCTGCTCTGTGGGTAACACAAGAAACAAAAGACACCACACACTGTCCAGTCTGCAGATGACCCTGCAGATTGGGTTTCCTCAGAAACATAACACTGCCATGACAGGTATTAAACATGTAAACCAGCCATGTCCACACACACCCTGTTAAACCAACATTACTCTAAATGCAGAATAGCAACACTTAAGTTCTGTAGTCATGTCAGGCACATCCCCCTCCTGTGTGTTATCCTGTTTCCACAGTGTATGTTGTTAGAAGTAAATCCCCAATCCATCTGAGATGCTGTTTGCCAAACAACAGATCTAGGTCCTGCTCACAGTGAATGAAAAGGCCCAACACCAACATGATGTTCGTAGATATTGGAGTGTGTTTCCATGCAATTTTCTATGGGAATGTTACCACAGCTGTTACAAATGCAATCAGCTAGAGGAGGGCTGCAATTCATGCAGAGGCCATCAGGTAATCATGAGCATCACTTACAAAACACATGCTGCTGCCTAAGAAAAGCAGGTGTAAGAGTGAGAGAGGCAGACAGAGGCAAAGATAAGTCAGGGAGGGGGTGGGAGAGTAAAACCTAAGCATGTATTTGTCACACATCTACCAGTAAAGGGTATCAAATCCCTTACTGACTATGTATTGCTACCACATGTCTATGCAGTTATTCGATGCACTACATAGCTTACATGTTAAGGAGCTCTCCAAATGTACATGTGATGGTGAGTGACATCTGCAACAGTGATATGGTAGCTATTCGGTAGGAGTAGTACATGTGCCTGTCTGCATGAACAGGTGTCAGCGTCAACACAGCCACACTCTCTCAGGGACCCACACACATTGACACACTTGGCATAGTCAGGAATACACCTCCTCAATAGTTAGTCTGCCACAATACAGTACTGTTCCGGTATCACATGCAACAGAGGGGTTATCTGGAGGTTATATGGGCAAAGGGCATATGCAGGTGTCTGACATCAGACAGCATGCTTCAGTATGCCAATGGGGGTTGTAGTGAGTGTGAATGTGGTCAAAAGCATCATAAACCACACACACACAGACACATGGTTCCAGTACTGACATGCATGGGTGCATTGCTTCACGGATGTGTAGTGGTTGACTGTGCCAGATGGCCATACAAGGATAGGTGATGAGTATACCTTGGCATCAGGCCACATGACAATGGTCTGCAGTGTGGCTCAGGGGTGTAGTGTCTGGATTGGCTCACCCAGGTAGGTATTGTATTTACCATCCAGTCATCTGGGTAACTATCATGTGTGGACATTGCTATCCATTGCTTGCCATGTATGTGTTCTTTAGTCCATGACATGGATGGTGTCTGGGATGTGCACACGTCCCACATACATGAACAGTGACATGTGGAACTGTACCTGGGGTTTTTGGCCCATGTTGTGTACACAAAGTGTTATCATCAGATTTGCCAGTCCTGGCCTCATGTGGTGGGAACTGGTAAAGGAGCAGCAGGTTGACCCTGCACCTACATTGATAGCATGATACAGGTATTTCCTGGTGTCGGTGGCATCTGTCCATACAGGGCATGTGTTTAAGGCATGGTATGCCCTTTGTGGGTCACATTTGATGGCACCATAGGTGCTGCAGGTGTCCATTGGGGAACATAATGAAGGTGCACTGTCTGCATGTACATGCCTATTGTACTATTGGACAGGGTGCCATGCCCTCTGTAGTCCACTGCAATCACACCATGATTACTATCTGTGGGCAATATGCAGGGTACTACCAACATGGCAGTTGTTGCCTAGGCAAGTGTGTTTGGGTATGAGACATGAGTTGAGAGTTTTCTCTGGGTAATACAAGGGGCCTTAACTTTGTTCACCAGGCATTGATGTCACATGTAGGGGTACGGATTGGCACCCCAGCCTCTCGGCTATTTCACTTCTGTTATCCCTGTAAGGTGGACATTGTGACAAATAATAGGGCCACCATATAAGAAATTTGCAAAACCTGCAACCCCCAATCACCTCCACACAGTATATGAATTACAAACACACACACATGCACACACACAAACACACACATACACACACAACCTGCCACGTCTGGAATTAGAACTTCTACCTAACTAGTTTATTATACTACACAGTTATAGGATGCTCCACAGAGATTACTAGAGTACTCCTTCCCCATAAGGTGTATTTCACAGTGAATGACATCAGCGGCCTTGCCAAAGTAAAGCATTTCATCTGTAGTGAGTGTGACTAGCCTAAAATGCATTGTTCCCTACACAGACACAAACATCCACACTTGGCATGTGTGAGAATAGAACCCCTGCCACAGTATTATATCACAATACAGCATTACGATGTTATAGGATGCGCTACCGAGTTACTGGGATACACCTTTCCAAAAGGTGTATTTCACAGTGAATGACATCAGCAGCCATGCCAAACTAGGGCATTTTAATTGTAGCGCATGTGACTAGCCTAACAGGCATTGCTCCCTACACAAAGACACACAAACACAATGTTGCCATGTCTGGGATTAGAACTCCTACCTAACAAGTTTATCACACTACAGCAGTACGCAGTTAGAGGACACACCATGGAGATTACTGGGTTGCACTTTTCCCAAAGGTTTATTTCACAGTGAATGACAGCAGCCTTGCCAAAGTAGGGCATTTGAATTGTAGTGAGCATGACTAGCCAAAAAAGCATTGCTCCCTACACAGACAGAGATGCATACAAAGTTGCCCTGTCTGGGATCAGAACTCCTATCTAACTAGTTTATCATACTACAGCATTACGCAGTTATAGGACGCGCCACAAGAATTACTGGGCTACACTTTTCCTAAAGGTGCATTTCACAGTGAATGACATCAGCAGCCTTTCCAAAGTAGGGCATTTCAATTGTAGTGACAATGACTAGCCTAAAACACATTTCTCCCTACACAGACAGGGACACAAAGACACACACATAGTTGCCATGTTTGGAATTAGAACTGCTAACTAACTAGTTTATCACATTACAGCATTACGCAGTTATGGTACGCACCACAGAAATTACTGGGCTACACCTTTCCCAAAGATGTATTTCACAGTGAATGACATCAGCAGCCTTGCCAAAGTAGGGCATTTGAATTGTATTGAGGTTGACTGGCATAAAATGAATTGCTCCCTACACAGACAGAGACACACACAGTTGCCATGTCTAGGATTAGAATTCTTACCTAACTAGTTTATCACACTACAGCACTACGCAGTTTTAGGATGCACCACAGAGATTACTGGGCTAGTCTGTTTCCAAAGGTGTATTTCAAAGTGGATGACATCAGCAGGCTTGTCATAGTAGGGCTATGGGGAGGGCAGTGTGTGTGCATGGGCCATAACCCATTCATCTAGAGGTTGACACACCACATGCAGGGACA
Organism: Protopterus annectens; assembly: GCF_019279795.1. Lineage (NCBI taxonomy): Eukaryota > Metazoa > Chordata > Ceratodontiformes > Protopteridae > Protopterus > Protopterus annectens. The sequence goes on along the minus strand of NC_056737.1, from coordinate 115,422,852 downwards.
CGCAGGGTTATATTCTGCAGGTACGTGTATACAGCTGCTAGATGACTACTGCTTTGTGCAGTTATGTTGCACAGCTAGCACTTGCACAACATAGTCTGTAATGCTGATGGATACCAGTGGCTAATTTCTACAGTGAGTGACATTTACACATCATGTGGTTGGAGACATTTGGCTGTGTGCTGAGTAGGACATGCCTCATGATGGATGGCTCTTTGTCACAGTCACTGTCTTCCACACATCTATGTATGCCTACTTTTGGCTTATTATAATGTGTTGTCCTTGGATATATGTCTGTATTCCTATCCAATGTGTGTGCAAAGCATGACGATTGCATACTGAGGAGTGTATGTACTAACATCTGCAGCTGTCAAATATGTATGGTCCACTGTTGTTTGCAGACATGGGCTTCATTTCTTTAAGTGTGTGAGCATGCCCAGTATGCCCTTCTTTATTGAATGTGTGGATCCATTCCAGGTAGTTAGTACTCCAGTTCAGACCTTTGTGTTTTATACCTACAGGTAGCAAACTGTTTCTGCAGGGTATCCATAGATCATTTGGCAATATAGGGACAAACTGTGCAAGGGATAGTGTGTACTGTAGGTGATTGTGTCTGTGGTGCTTCTGCTACATGGTACTGGTGTTAGCAGAGATATTCAGACATGTGTGGTGTTATACACTGTGATGGTTTATGTCCTCAAGTACTGTCAGTTGGACATTCTTGCTTGCAGTGATGTCCTGGGGAACACAGGGTGACTGCAGCTGTGTCCAGTATTGTGGGCAGACACCTTCATATTCATGGTAAGTTATACTATTCTGAAGGGGGGAGCTGCAGACACTTGCTGCTGGGTCTGTGTATTCAGTTCAGCACCTTGGTACAGTGCTGGCAGAGGTTCCCTTACATGTACATCCATCAACATGACATTATGGTTTATCTTGCTGTGGCAATACCTCACAGCTGTACAGATTCACACAGGTTACACAGAGGCAGGGGCCATGAGTCAGGACATTACCTCTATTGTGGTGTACGGGCAGGTTTGTAGCCACCAATTTATGTGTTTGCAGCCAGGAATAGTGTGTTCACACAGTTGTGTTGGACCTTGCACATTCCATGCTGCTCATGCTCCCACCCCCCTTTATTATTCTATCCTCTTCCATACATTATGCATACATTTTCTGATACTTTCCCTAAGGTTATAACCTCATCACAGCAGTGTTTTGGTGTTGGTCCACAGTTCATGCAGTGGGACATGGTGGACATGTTACTGCGGTTTGTCCACATGGCCTTGCATATGGCTTATGTGGAGTGTGTTATGTTGTTATTTGGATGTCCGTGACATAACATGCATTGGCAGTACATGTGAGACACAGGTCTTTGGCAGAGGCCTGTAGGCCATTTGGTGGTGATGTGAGCCAACTGTGGCAGGCTGTTGCATTCTGTCAGTCCTAAAGTCTCAGACTGCCATACAGTATATTCCCCTAGGGTGAAAGGGTAGGTGTGCCAGGTGTTCATGCCAATACTTTCTATCAGTCTTGATCAGGTGGTGTGGATGCTGGCAGGGTGCTACATACAGCTAGGAACACACCTGCAATGGACACCTGCACTGCATGCCCCATTCTTTCACTATTGCTATATACAGGTGGGGTCATATTGTACCCATTCCCAACAGCAGGGATGTGACCAGAGAGGTACCTGTGGGTGATGTTTGAGTGAGCTGGGTGCATGTGAGCTATGGACACTACTTACATCTGACACACAGATATGCATGGGGCATATCAGTTATGCTGGCATGTGCGGGTACATCAGATGTTTCCCAATACATCAGTCCTACCACCTATGTGATCTGCAAGTGTTCGGCCAGATGACACTGGTATCCCCTACTACAGGCTCAGATAATGTGATGCATACCTATATGTACAATTCCAAGGGTCTGTCCATTTCACAGTTACACATTATATACTGTATGCCTGGGGTACTTTCCCCTATGCACTGCTTGTATATCTAGCCCAACAGCCATGCCATGTCAATCTTTCAGTTGGTGACACATAGTACCACCATACATTTACAATGGCTTACTGCTAGCATGTGTTATAGTAGTGGGAATTGTCTTTGACACTGCAGTTGTGAGGACTTGGCTGTGTCATCAACATTAGTAGGCAATGGCCACCAGGTCATACCTCAACATGCATACATACTGACCACTGTCAGACAATATGAAACACACACCAACCTAACACACACATACCTGCATATTGTGCAAATGCTACAATCTATCCTGCTACCTTGGCCACCTCTAGGCATCTGTGCTCCACTGGTATTATACCTAGGCATACATGTTACTACATTTCTACATAGAATGGGGGGGCACACCTGACTGTTACTACATTTCTAAATAGGATTGGGGGGGCACACCTGACTGTTACTACTGTCTACATAGGATATAGGGGGCACACCTGACTGTTTCTACATTGTTACACAGGATTGGGGGGCACACCTGACTGTTACTACATGTCTACATAGGCTGTGGGAGGCACATCTGACTGTTTCTACACTGCTACACAGGACTGGGGGAGCACAACTGACATTTGTACACATTTGCTATGACTGTACAGGTATGTCAGGTACTCCATTTCATTCTGTTTTCTAACCTATCATGCTGACTAGAGGCATGTCAGTGTACTACAGGTCTTACATTTGATTGACCTACATATTTGTTTCTGACTTCCTACCCTTCAGAACTAACATCCCACTGCCTGACCTGATGTAGTCTGTTTGTGTAGGCTTGGGGGGGGGGTTACCCATAGGTGTCATTCAGTGGTCTTAGCACAGCCTTTGTTTGTGGTTGTCTACACCTGTCCTGCTGGCTGTGACTGTTGTTGGGTATGTGAACCTTCCTGACTGGCATGTGCGTGTCTTATGGACACACATGTGGCCCAGCACATTTCCTGCAGTGGGTTTTGTCACCATTTGTAGTACTGGCTGCTATGGTGACACACGTATTTGTTACAGATCTCATGCTGCCACTATAAATGTCTACTATCAGCTGGCATCCCATTCAGCCACCCGATTCCCTTGCATGCTCACATCCATACCATAGATACAAGTAACAACACATACTACTCAAATCAGCAATCAGTAAGGGGATTGACTTACCTTGTGGGTTTGCCAATATTGAGGATGGTGATGGGGGCTGCCCATGTTGGATGTGCATAGTACACTCCCTATACATGGCTGAGCACAGGAAGTGTAATGTTTGACATCCCTTTTACTGTATGTGCGAGTCAGAGAAAGGTGTCATTCCATGGGTCCCTACTGTGCCAGTGTATGTGCTATGCATTGCCTCTTTGCCAAGGTTATGGCATACTGGGCACACCTCCATCTGCCTACTGGGGCAGGCTCAGGTTGTTCCTCCTCTGAGTCACTCTGTGCCTGTGCAGGCCTTGGCATTGGTGGGGGGCTGAGTGGCCCTGCCTCGTGCTGCTCCTGCTGCAGCTGTTTCCACAGGATCATATTGTGTAGCATGGCACATACAATAACAATGTGGGTACATGTAGCGGGTGAGTACTGCAAGGCTCCACTGGATGTGTCCAGGCACCGGAACTGTGACTTGAGCATTCCAAACACATGCTCTATTATGATTCTGGTCTGTGCATATGCCTCATTATGGCGTTCTTGTTCGGGTGTGTGTACATTTCTGATGGGAGTCATCAGCCACAGTTCCAGTGCATAACCAGTATCCCCCACTAGGTGACCATAAGGGATGTCTCCATTGGCAAATCTCTGGTACAGCTGTGTCAGATACCAGATGTGGGAATTGTGATAGCTTCCAGGGCAGCCAGCACACACATTCATTATAATGCCCTGGGCATCGCACACGACCTGGCACTTGATGGAGGGGTAGCCCTTGTGGTTGATGTAGACACTACTCCGCTCGCCAGGTGGTTCTTTGATGTATATGTGCATGCAGTCAATAGCACCCACCACCCCAGGGTATTCTGCTATTTGGTGGAAGAGACGCATATTGCTGGCCAACACCTCACTGGTGTTGAGGAAATACATGCTCACCAGCATGTGCTGAGATGGCATCCAGGAACTGGTGGAATACTCTGAATGCTGATGCCTGTGAGATCTCCATGATATCCCCAGTTGGGCTTTGGGAGGTACCTGTGGCTAGTATTTCTAGGCCTACGCATACCTTGGTATCCACTGGGATGGGCTCCCTTCTGTTAGTACTGTGTGTCAGGCGTGGATGACACAGCTCAACACTTTGCTGTAGGAGGTCCATGTCCTCCCTATGGCACTCCACTATCACCAGCTCATGTAGCCTTTGGTAGGTTACCCTGGATCTGTACACCCTTCTCCGTCTCCGCACTATAGGTTTGTTGACAGCATTCTCATCCTCACCACCCTCAACCTCTTCCACATGTTGATGTCTGATAGCTGCTTCAGCCCCTATCATTCTGTTGTTTTTGTTTGTTAAAACTTCCCCACTTGTATACACCAGTGGTGTAGAGTATGTGGGAAAAACCAGAGGGAAAGGAGTTTGCATAGTTTATAGTAGTATTCTGGGCTGGGATGGTCTGCTGCATGTGTAATTGCCTAATTCTGATACATTTCACCTTCCAGCTATGCTAGCTCTCCTAGATTACCTTCCTACTGCAGTTTTTCCTTTCCATTGCCTTCCTGTTTAAGCCCTGGGGCGTGCCATGCAAACACAGTGCTCAGATGTGCACAGAGCTGCTATTTCCTGGTTTACTTTTTTCCCCCTTTAAAACCCAGTGCATGGTGCGCACACCCACTTAGACAATGTAAAGAGTGTTAGGCAGCCTCAGACACACCCCCTTGCTTAGCTCTGCTAAGCTAAGAGCAAATCCAAGCCACAGGGCTCCAATCTGCTTACACTATGCCTGACACACCCCCTATGAGGTCAGCTTACTCCTAGGCTTGCACCAAGCTATTCCTGCTCTTACACTGTTGGTTGCTGACTAGCATGTAGGGGAAATCTGGGATTCAGTATCTTTCCCCTCATTTGCATATGATTGCCTGCTGAGACATAGTTACATGTCCCACACTGAGCCTCCCCCCTTAGCAACCACTGTTCACTGGCCATGTTGTCTTCTGCCTGCCATTGAGTATAATGGCAAAATAGTGATTTTGGTTAGAATGCTTATTTTATTTTTTTTTTCTTATTTTCTGCCAGATCCCGTTTGCACACTGCTGCCCTAAGCTTAAACAGCCGAGATCAGATAAAAAAAATGTATAAGTTGATTTTTTTCTTTTTGCAACTGTTTTCCATGCCATTTGCCTTATAGTTGGCCATTGGCATGCTTTCTACATAATATCCATCCTTTATTTGGAGCTGTCATGGCTCCATTTTGTAATTTGCAGAAATGTACTCTGTTACTGGCGGAGTACATTTCTGCTGATTACACTAGTCCTGCATGGCCGGTTTCCAGCTTCCTGGATTGCAAAATCATCTCATTTGCATGTATTTCTCCTGCAAATGGGGTAATTTGCATACAGTGGCTGAGTTTGTGCAGGACTAGTGCAGGAGCGCTTGTGCACGTCCCTACAGGTTATTCCTAGATCGCACAGCAGACATATTGCCTGCTGGAGCTCCTGCACTAGTCCTGCACACCATGCATGGCTTGCTGAATCCGGGGGATTATTTTCAGTAAATTGTAATGTTAAGGTGGTTAGATTAATATAAGTGTATTGCAACACAATCCTAGTGGGAAATAGACTTAATTTATCTTATCAGATGTTAGAAGCTACTGACATCTCCAGGTTTATCTCATATATCTGGGTACATATAATACATTATTTTACGGTATTCAGTATAATGCAAGAGAATTTTATCTAGTAAATAATTATAGATCTGTTATGCATAAACAATAGTATAAATTATACAACTGGCATTGGTCCATTATTAAGTGATTTTTGAAACATGAAATGGGAATAGGAAAATACATAATTACTAAATAGATGTAGCTAATTAATATGCTAATTTATATATGTATTCATACTGATTTATAAAAAGCAATAGATAAAGAGTGTGAATTTAATATACATCTACTATTAATTTACAGAACATAAGTATCTGCTCTATAACTAATATTAATTTTAATATATTAAGTTTATACGGACATTAATACTATCTTGATATACTGTTGAAAAAATTGACTTGTTTTCATTTGATATTTAAAATTTTTTTACATTTATTTACATTTTTTGTAAATATGTAAATATATGTTTTAGTCTGTAAAAATATTGATATGTATATATATAGCTTAGTCCTGGACGGAGGCAGCCATTTAGGAGCAGGACGGAAGCTCGCCACGCATAGAAATGAGGCACACTGCCTGAGCTCCAAATCTGACATGGAGGGTGTAAGAGTAAAGGGGACGTGTCTGAGAGCAGAGCTCTCAGAATATACATGCCCCCACAATGAAGAACAGCAGAAAGGGGAAGAAATGAGAGAGACTGCTCACAGGTGTCCGCATATCCCCACCAACATTCCCCCTCGTGTACAACAGCAAGTAAATAAAAATAAAATGAACAAACCTTATTTTTTTAATTTAAAAAAAAATCCAATTAAAGCTAACAGTAGGAGCTAAGGTGTGTCCATCGCTTAGCTACTGTTAATGCAGCTTAAATGGCCGAAGGGGATAACAAGGAAGATATATGCAAATGAAGCAGCATAGCAATAGTGTAGTGGGCAGAGCATTCATCTTAGGAGCAGGCATTCCCGGTTTGAATCCCACTATAACACATCCCATTTTCAATGGCAAAGTACGTCATGATTAACATTTATGTTGCATAACCCACTAAATAACATATTTTTATGAACTGGAGTACTGCAGTAAATGCACATGTGAGGTGTCATAATGAATAAAGCACTAGAAAGCAGGTTTATGCACTAATAAGCAGTAGTAAGCATATTTAAGCACTAGTAAGCGAGTTTAACCATGTTTGCATGGTGGTAAGTAATGCCTACACTTGTTAAGCAATTCTAAAGCTAACTCTCTGTAACAGATGTAACAGCAGGTTAGCAGAGCTTACTGTCACACAAACCTGCACAAACCCACTTACAAATGTTCAAAAGTGCCTTAATCACTCTGTATCCAATGGCCCTAGTTGTGCCCATCAACAAAATACACAGCCATGCAGGTCTCGAACCCAGGACCCTATACACCACAGTTAACCACCAAACGATCACAGAAGTACAGACAAATGAGGTATTAGCAAATAATATCCGACACAACCCAGGGACTTAAGTGCATCTTCCATAAGATTCGATACTGCTTATGGTAGAAACCATAATGCAATTCGGAGCATTATTAATAAACATTGGAACATTCTATTGGCCAATGATCAGCTAAGACCAATATTGGGGTCTCAGTGTCAATTCAGTTATAGAAGAGGCAAAACCTTGGGCTCGGTTGTTTAGTCACTTTAAACATAAAGAAAGTGGTGGGGCTGTATACCAACAACTTACTATGTCTAGAGACAAATTGCTGGGAACCTTTCCGTGTGGACACTGTGGGTCTTGCAAACAAATTTGCAAATCCAAACAATTTTCCAGTCAAAACACCAGCAAAGTATATGATTGTAAGATATTTGGTAACTGCAGCAGCAGTTGGGTGATATATTTGGCCACTTGTCACTGTTCTGCCTTCTATGTTGGCCAAACATCCAGACCATTGAGAACACGTATTAATGAACATAGAAGTGACATTAAGAATAAGAAAGACCATAATGCTCTTTTTAGACATACTTTGAAGCATTCACAGGCCCAATATACATTCATGATTATTGATAGAATCACAGGAGATCAGAATAATCCTCAAGGTTGGCATAGCATTCTTAATCACAAAGAAAGGTATTGGATTACCAAATTGGGAGCACTTTTCCCACCAGGTTTGAATGATCATTTATAATTAACTTTTTCATTGTTAATTTATATGCTATTATAACTTATTTTTTCATTTTTTTGTATTCCAGGTTCATGTGGATACCTTATTTGATGTCGTGTTATCATGAATGCTTACCAATAACCACAAATTTATTGAGAACAAAAGTGTTACGAATTTATTATGGATATTTTGTGATTTCTGTCATCATATATTTATTTTACATTGTTCAGCTCATTACTCTATAATGGAGTATATATATATATATATATATATATATATATATATATATATATATATATATTTCTAGCTCATGTCCATTTATATTCATTTTTTGATTGATATAAGTATTTGCAGTTTATATAACCCATCGGTTATATTTGTTTGTGAACCCATAGATTCATTTGTGTTTATCATTTGTCTTTTTTAAAGTTTTTTTCTTTTTTTTTTTTCTTTTTTTATTGTGGGAACAAACCATGATTAATTATGCAGAGTTTTTCACTCTCATTGGTTAGGCACTCTTATAAATATTCATTGAGTACTACGTAATGTTTTTGCTGTGTATCACTGATGAAGGCATATATTCTTTTGCCGAAACCGGTCTGATTATTAAAGATATGTATAATCAGTGAATAACTGAGTAATTGCATCTTTTTACTGTTACATGTATCTGCTGGCCAACAGTGTTTTTTGTATTAGCAAATAAGTCTTCACCATAATAAAACCAAACTGTACCTGTGAAAGGAATTAGTATACAAACATATGTGCCTTAACCCACTACATAACATAAATATTTGAACCGGAGTGCAGCAGTAAGGCGTTAAGTCAGGTGTAATAGTAATAGAGTGTTGAAGTACCCAGTAAAACACAAGGACCCCGTACAGTGTACGTACACATGAATCATGGATACCAGGCATACATATAAGGTGTAATGAATAATAACTCAATGCCAAAAAGGAATTATAATGCAAAGTCTAATGTAAGCAATGTTAAGCATTGCACAGGCCAACTTACGAGGTGTAAGCAATGTGTAGGCCAGCTAACTCAATGTGCCCAGTGTTATACCCAATGCCAACCCTAGGTAAGCAGGTTTGCCCATAGCCAAGCCATTTCAAAACTGGCCAATCACAGAAAAGTGCGGGAAATTGGCCCTACTTAAACCCAAGAGGTGGGAATACATCTAATAATTGGTTGTAGCTTCCCCTTGCAGGTACAATGGCAGTAAGGGGAGAAGGTGTGCCTTTTGGGCACAGTGCTGGTGCATCCAGGAGTCCAAGGTCAAGGCAGGACTCCTTGTCAAAGACCATGATCAGAGACTGCTGCAGGGTCAGTACCAGGGCTCCCAATATAAGGCAGAGGCCTGGGGCCATCTTGCCTGTGACCTCACCAGTGCCACTGGCATAGCTAAACTGGTGAGCAGGTCAGGCATCACTATGTCGACTTGAAGCGGTGTAAGGGGGACCTCTTGGAGGAGTGGCTCCAAGAGGCTAGAGCGGCAGGGGATGCTCCAGTTGTGTGTAAGTATCACCCCACTATGTGTGTAATAATTGCCAGCTCAAATATATCATGGATAGGTATGTCTAAATATTCCTTTGATGTCCCCCACAGCTGTAATGCAGCAGGCCGCGAACCAGGAGGCCCACGACAATCGCCTGGCGAGGTTGCGATGCGAGGAAGGTCAGTAATACTCATGCATTTACTGTCATAGGAAATAAAACTAAAAGTAATAGTAAATTAATTGCCTGTATAAAGCCTGTATAGTTCAAGGCAAGGACTGCATACACTAGAGAATATGGCAGGAAGAGTCTCATATATCATTTGTATGTCAATAAAAGTGTAATAGCCTGACAATAAAGGTCTAACTGCTGGACTGCATTTGTATACTCTGGTATCATATGGTAATGTAGATTAGCAATCATGTAATAGTACTGTTGTATCAAGCAATGACACCCGCACTGTGCACCATAAATTGAATGTGTAGGAATGCCTGTATATGACAGGTGTAATCCCCAGAGGCCATTTAACAACTGAGAGATGCATAGACAGAAAACAGGGAAAATACAGACAACAAAACCCAAATAGCACATGGAGCTGAGATGTGAATTGTTGTTTTTTAGCACACACAACCATGGTTCGAATCCTGCCAGTGGTAGTACTCTGTATACAGAATCATACCCCACAACTGTACAGATATGTCCAGAATATCCAGTAAAGTGACCCATATCTGTTTCCTATCAACCTGTCCCCCCGGGAAATCAGTGGGATGATCCCAGATGTATAGGCAACAAACAGGAAATACAAATGATTGACACACATCTATGAGAACAAAGCTGGCACACTGGAAACTCCCCAATACCTTATGAGACTAAGAAGCCACATATGTCCCATTTACACTCCAACTTGTCAAGGTCTGGTCAGAGTGTGTTCAGTAACAGAGTGAGATATATGTGCATAATAGTAATGTGGCATCTGGTACTGTGTGTGGGAACATTCAGGTAGTGCTAATAAAGATTTCTCCCACAGGTCTGTCAGATATCAACACTGTGCCCAGAAATACAAGAATGATGCCCAGTACTGGTACTGTTTACATTGGTATTGTATGGCAGTGCGACTGATGCAGTTGCTCTGAATAATGAGGTATTACACATCACTGTCACCCACATTGTCCTACAACATATAACTGTCTAGGAAATCTGTATAAGAGTGTTGTAATGCAAGGTTAGAATGCAAAAGCACAGGGGATTAATAAGACAGAAAGCAGATATGAGATATACAGCAATATCTATGTAGCAGATATAACTGTGATGGACAGTGTTTAAGCTGTAGCAGACACAGCCATGGTCTGAATCCTGGGGGTGGATGTAGGCTGCATACAGAATCATACCCCACAACTGTACAGATGAGTCCAGAATGTCCAGTTTATGGGCCCACATCTGCTGCCTGTCCCCTTGGTAAGTCTGTGGGATGATCCCAGATGTTTAGCTAGCAAACAGGGAATACAAGTGATTGTCTAACACCTATGACAACAAACCTGTCACTGAAGCAATGCCTGAAACTGTTAGGAGAGTAATATTGCAAATATGTCCTATCTACACTCCCATGTTGTCAAGCTGTGACCAGAGTGTGTACAGTAACAGAGTGAGATGTATGTGCATAATACTAATGTGTAATCTTGAAGTTTGTGTGGCAACAGTCAGGTAGTGCTAACAAACATTGCTCCCACAGGTACTTCAGATACAAACACTGTGCTGAGAAATACAGACCATTATAACCTGTACTGGTACTTTTCACTCTGGTATTGTAGGGAATTGTGAGTGTTGCAGTTTCTCTGAATAATAAAGTATCACTGATCACTGTCACCCACACTGTGCTACATAATATAACTGTAGGAAAGCATGTATAGGTGTGTGTCAGGTCACTAAAGGTGGAAAGGGGCAATATTCTAAATATGTCCCAGCACACCAGCATGTGGTCAACACATGGCCAGAGTTTGTGAAGAAACAGTTGGATAGCTATGTGCACAACGTCAACCCAGAATCTGGGAGTATGTGTAGAAACAGTGTTAACAAACATTTCCTCCACAGGTATACCAGATGACGACAGCCATATCACTGTCCAAACTAAGGCTATAGGGTAGTGTAGTAAGACTTGTAAGGTACAGATAACAGCACTGACTAGGAAAGTAATGTGGACTACATGAATATACTAGTTGTTAATTGACATATTTCTCCCCCCACCATATCTCCAACAATAATCAACATACCCACCCCAACTGCTATGTAATGACACCTATGTTCTGATACAGTCGAATTGTTTGATAAATATTTTAATGGTTCCCATGCATGTGCTATATTGAATTATTCCAACATTGGTGGCATGGTACCATCAATGTACCTGCATGCTGTTCTTATTACCACTGAGGTCAAAATATATGCATGTGTTCTGTTTGCTATGCAACTGCCCATATCTGGTGTCTGGGTTATCTATGCATGCTATTATACCTAATTCTGGAATGTGTTGACTATTACTAAACCCACATATAATGATGAAATCTAAACACTAAAGCATGCTTGGGAAGGCCAGTACCAGAGGACACACTTGTCCCACCTCAGCTGACCATGGCACTAGGCACTAGCATGTCTGGGGCCCAACCTGGGACCGCCCTGTCAGTTGGTCCTGCACCCCCTTTGGGTGGAACCACCTCAGGGGATGGGACTGGCCCCCCCGGGAGTAGGCGCTGGCAGGCACCCGTCACCCATCACCAGGTCAAGGTCGTGGTGCATAGGGAGATCAGCCAGCAGTTTGGTGATCTTCTATGCCAGCTCGACGGCTGCATGACATGATTAGAGAGTCAGCCTGGCTCTGTGAATCAGCCTCCAGCACAGCCACCTTCGGGGCTGTGAAGGTGCAGTGGTGGCTGCCCATGGGTGGGGACTTCAGTCCCCCTGTTTCCACTATGGGGCTCATGGGCTACTGATGGCAGGAATAGCAGCGTGATACACTCACAGCCCACTACAGAACAACCCCTGGTAACATGTCATATGTGCAAAGCTTGGTATGTAGGTGGAGGATAGAGGCTGGAACACAGGCCCATATATGGAAAACTGTTGCCATACACTAAGCAAGTCACTGGTGTTACAGGATAGTCTGCAACATATCCTTAGTCAGGGATTTGAGGTTGGAAACATAAATGGATGTAGCTATGTACTGATAGCACTCAGCACACACACTGCCAGTGAAATATCTGACACAAGACATGTGTAGTTGACAGACAAAACATGATAGGCACACCTCTGCCCATCAATAGGTTAGGCCCACAGTTGAAAGCTATGCAGACAGACTGCATTCCAAGGTAAATGAGCATGTACACACAAACCCTGTAACCCCAGTACTATACAAAGCATAACACAACTCTACTCACACTCTCAACACCAGCTATTCAGCTCGAACAAGCACCAAAATCTGAAGATTTTCAGAAAAAACAACTGCCAGTATTCCAAACCAATTTATTCTCTGTAGATTCTCTTTGAAGGCTTTGTGGAGCCGAAACGCTAGAGAATCTACAGAGAATAAATTGGTTTGGAATACTGGCAGTTGTTTTTTCTACTCACACTCTGTCTGTAGTTCTGGAACCTCCTACAAATATGTAGCTGGCCTGAGTGTGCCAGTTTTCCTGTAAGAGGTATTGCTACCTGCTGTCTGTAACACTGATGCCTACACACAGGAAGGATGTCCATCACACAGGAAAGGTAAAGGGACCACACCCACATGATGTAGGTATTTATAGTAGGTGGTTGTCATGACAGTGGTAATTGGAAGTACTATACAGGAAGCTGCATGCAGTTAGCAAGTGGAGAACACTGATTGGTGCAGAGGCCATCACCTGATCATGTGCATCACCTACTAAAGTCATGCTGCACTCTATTCAAAGCAACTCAATCCATTTACTGGAGAGAAAGAGAGAGAGAGTGAGAAAGAGAAAAAAAGAGAAAGAAAGACAAAAGACGTCAAAATAAAAAAGCCTAAGGCAAAGGCATTTAGCCTGCATTCATTCATCAAGATATCATTCCCACAACAGGTATGTGAAGTATATATACATGTAATAGAATGTAGCACCTGGTCTGTAATAATGGGATAGATGATGTGGAATTATTTATATGTCCATCAGGTGTTGTGATGATGTTCAACTGAACAACTGCTATGGACAATCGTGATTGTCCCTGTGGGTAGTGGGCCATAGCCATCAACTGTGCAGGTCAGCACTAACTGACAAGATGTAAGCCATCTTTTGTGTAATAGGAAGTATGTATATTACGTGGCCAATAGCTGGTGCTGTAAGTAATGCCATTATGATGGACACGTGGGACCCATGGCCCACCACTGGCAGGATACTCAGGTTAATCTGTAATGTAGCATGCCAGAATGCCATAGGTATGTAATAGGGTTATCTGCAATTGGGTCCTACATATACCCACCTAATGTCGGTCCGTGTCCATATGTGGCACCTGTCTGTGTTGTAGCAAAGCAGAACAGTGCAGCTGTGCAGGAATGTGTTGTGAGATTCGGGAGCTGATGTCTGAATGTACCCCACATATAGGTATGCATATGTGTACATATGTCACTGTGTCCATGTGTGTGTGTATGTGTCTCTATCTGTGTAGGGAGCATTCTTTTTAGGCTAGTCACACTCACTACATTACAAATGGCCTACTTTGCCAAGACTGCTGATATCATTCAGTTTGAAATACACCTTTGGGAAAGGAATAGCCCAGTAATCTCTGTGGCATGCCCTATAACATGGACTAAAGAACACATACATGGCAAGCATTGCACAGCAATGGCCACACACAATAGTTACCCAGGTGTGTGGATGGTGAATACAATACCAACCTGTGTGGCCAATTCAGATACTACACCCCTGAGCCACACTGCAGACCATTGTCATGTGGCCTGATGCCAAGGTATACCCTTCACCTAGCCTTGTATAGCCTTCTGGCACAGTCAACCACTAAACACTCGTGAAGAAATGCATGCATGCATGCATGTCAGTACTGGCACCCTGTGTCTGTGTGTGCGGTGTATGGTGCTTCTGATCATATTCACACTCACTACAACCCCCATTGGCATACTGAAGCATGCTGTCTGATACCAGACACCTTCACATACCCTTTGCCCATATAACCTCCGGATAACCACTGTGGTGCATGTGATACCTGCATGTTACTGTATTGTGGCAAACTAACTAGTTAGGAAGTGTATTCCTGACCCTGCCAAGTGTGTCAATGTGTGTGAGTCCCTGAGAGAGTGTGGCTGTGTTGACGCTGACAACTGTTCATGTGGACAGGCATGTGTACTACACCTACCGTAGCGCTAACATATCACTGTTGCAGATGTCACTCACCATCACATATGCATTTGAACAGCTCTTGAACATGTAAGGTATGTGGCACATGCAATAGCTGCATAGACATTTGATAGCAATACATAGTCAGTCAGGGGTTTAAAAACCTGTACTGGTAGGTGTGTGACACAAACATGCTTAGGTTTTACTCTCCCACCCCCTCCCTGACTTACTTTGTCTCTGTCTATCTCTCTCACTCAATCTCTGGTGGATATGGAGAACTACACCTGCTTTGCTTAGGCAGCAGCTTGCATTTTGTAAGTGATGCTCATGATCAGCTGATGGCCTCTTCATGAATTGCAGCTCTCCTCTAGCTGATTGCATGTGGAACAGCTGTGGTAACATTCCCATAGCCAATTCCATGTAAAAACACTCCTATATCTAGAAACATCATGTTGGTGTTGGGGCTTTTCATTCACTGTGAGCAAGACCTAGAACCTGGTGTTTGGCAAACAGCATCACAGATGGATTTGGGATTTACCTCCAATAACATACACTGTGGAAACAGGCCAACACACAAGAGGGGGATGTGCCTGACATGACTACAGAATGTAAGTGTTGCTATTCTGCATTTGGAGTAATGTCAGTTTAACAGAGTGTGTGTGGATATGGCTGGTCTACATGTTTTAATACCTGTCATGACAGTGCTGTGTTTTTTGAGGAAACACCCATCTGTAGGGTCATCTGCAGACTGGGAGGTGTGTGGAGCCTTTTGTTTTTTGTGTTACTCACAGAACACCTATCTGAGAACTGAGAACTGCAGATGCATAGTGTGAGGATTGCAGTCAGTACATGGTGACAGACATGAGAGTTACTGACTTCATATCCCTCATAGGACATATGTCACAACAAACCCTGGTATGACAGTAAATGTATGAGGTTATCACAATAACATGCCAATATTGGGGCAGTGTTTGTAGCTCCAGCCACAAGTATGTCAACCTTTGTACATATGTCCTGCAGTAAGGTGCATATGTCCTGTACACCATTATTTATTGACATCATACTTGATAGTAAGCCAGTTAGATATCAGACTGCTAGACATGTTATGTATAGTAGGGGTTGTTTCTGAGGACATAGCTTGGCCATTCTGTGGTTGTGTGCACAGCACTGGGTTCTGTGTACCTAGGGTGATTGTCGACAATATGTGTATTGCACATACGTACCTTGGGCTGTGCACAGACTGTGGTAGATGCCATTGTTCTTGGTCCTGTTCTATCTGATGTTACATGCTGCTCCAGTGTATGGTACCCTATTGGCTCACATGTCTGTAGGGCCAGACACACACTTGTCCCATACCACAGACAGCCATCGGACCACACAGTGCCATGACCAAGTGTATGTAGGGTCAGTGTGTGAGTGGCACTTATGAAGATGGTGTTTATTAGAAAGTCCATATAGTGTCATAATAAGTGTGTGTACCATATGTGACTGTGGCTGTGTTTACATTGGTTGTGGGTATGCACTTTCACAAAGGTGTCTGTTACTCTGTGATGTGAAATGCATGTAGAGACTGCTATAATCACAGATACATGTGTATTCTCCCATACAAAATGTAGTCCAGTGCTGTGGCAGTCTGCCTGTAGTTTGCACAGTGCTTTGTGATATGCCTAGCAGCCTAGTGCGATTACCCATTGTGCTGATATGTCCAGTTATTTGCAAGACATACTGCTGCCAGGCCACCATAACTGTTGTGTATTTCTGACAAAGCAGTGGGATTCTGTACAGATGTATGTCACTAACTACTGGGTAGTATCTGGCCATGTGACCCCTGTACCACCAGGTATTATGTCTCAGGACAGACTGGCGTGCGTGCATGCATAAATTGTGTGGGCATATGTAGTCCAGTATTTACGTGATATACCCATGTACATGGCTATTAACATCCACATTGGGAGGTGTGGTACACATGTCTCAGATGAAGAGGATATATGTACACCTCTGGACTGACCACAGAGTGCCAGACTGTCTACATATATTGGTCATATCTCTGCTGCAGTCCACAAGATCATTACTGTGCTAGCAGTGGTATTGTACTATGATGTCCTTAGGATGTCTGTCAGTAGCCAATGGTGCACATGTTAAAAGCACATGTGACCTCCCACACACACATGTCAGTTAAGACAACCCTTATTACAATAGCAATAGTCTACATATATACCTGCAATACATACATGACATCCCCTTGCACTAAGAGGTTGGGACTATTGGGGCTGAGGTAGGACTCCACTCCATGTTCTGGACATATGGTGAACATATATGTATATATATTTATCCATATATCTATATAGATATATACACATATACATATCGACATACATAATTGGGTATATATGTATATCTATATATATACATATATACATATAGATATATATAAATATATATATATATATATATATATATATATATATATATATATATATATGTATATATATATATATATATGTACAACAAATACATATATATATATATATATATATATATATATATATATATTTATACACATATAAACACTCAAATATATACATATACAGAGCAATATATGTCTACACATATACAGATATAGATGCATATGCACATATACTTATGGATATCTACATATATATCAACAGTAATAGGTATATCTGAATAGATATGTATGCACATATAGTTATAGATATCTACATATATATATATATATCTCCATAAATATGTATATCTGTACACATAGGATGTGCATACATATATATCTATACACACACACACACACACACACACACACACACACACACACACACACACACACACACACGCACACACACACATATATATATATATATATATATATATATATATATATATATATATATATATATATATATATTTTATTTGTTGACCAGGTTAGTCTAGTTGGATACATGTCCATTTTCAGTAGAGGCCCGAGGAGAAAAGCTCCAAGAAAGACATACAAAAAGAATTATAAAGGTCATAACAGATCAAACTAAAAAAATACAATTGTAACAAAAACATAAAAATGTATATATATATATATATATATATATATATATATATGTATATATATATATATATATATATATATATATATATATATGTACAAATACAAGTGAGGATAACATTAGCAGTAAGCATCAATGGGTAATGTACAAGAGATGGACAATATGCAGTATATACATAAATTTTATTTGCAATAATATGGTATTTTGCTGGTCTAGGGTAATATTATAAAGTTTCAGAGTAATTATTAGTTTAAAAGGAGAAGAGTTAGTCAGGGTTAGTACAGATGCATAGCCAGTGTGTCTTAAGAAATAGCTTTAGATTCTTTTTAAAGAGTGAAAGAGAAATTTGAGTTGTAAGTTCAGTGGGTAGTAAATTCCATTGCTTTCCTACAAAGTTAGAGTACAGGGAGTCACCTGATGAGTTATTGGATCTTGAAGTGTTGATCAGCAGTTTGTTTCAGGAGCGTAAGTTCTTGAGATTTTTTTAAGGTGTAATGATGGTAGAGAGTATTGCAGTGTTGGTGGGTTGATGCTGGGTCTTGTGGACAATGGCAAGCTGGAGAAATTGAAGATGGTTAAGAAATTCTAGCCAGTCTAGTTGTTTTAGGTTCAGACAGTGATGAGTTCTGAAGGCAGAGCCTATAGCAAATCTAGCAATATTATTATAGTATGTTGCCAGTTTGTTGATGTTATTTTTTGAAAGGTTAGTGTATATAGGGGAAGCATAGAGTAGAGTTGAGATTAAGTGGGTTCTGGCTATAGTGGTCCTACCACTGGTGTAAGAAAGGGCTTGATTCTGTAAAGAGATCCCAGTTTTTTGTTCACTGATTTTATTGTGCTGTTTATATGACTATCAAAGTTAAGGTTGTTGTCTATTGTTATTCCTAAGAGTTTAGTGGTTGTGTTGGGAGAAATAACAGTACCATCACTAGATGTGAGTTTGAGATGAATAGGGGTGAAGTTTCGGGTTGGTGTGAAGAGTAACAGTTTAGTTTTTTTGGAGGTTAAGGAGGAGGCAGTGGTTTGTGAACCATTGTTCTACAGTGTTGAAAGCTTTTTGAGTAAGAGATTTAAGATCAGTTTGAGAGGTGGCTGTACAGATAATAGTAGAGTCATCTGCATATTGAATGCAGGTGGTGTGTGGGATTGCTGATTTAAGGTCATTAATATAAATGGAAAATAGGAGTGGGCCTAAAATGGAGCCCTGAGGAACACCGAAGGAAATAGGAAGGTTATTAGAGAGTTTATTTTGCCAGAGTACAGCCTGTTGCCGGTTTTCAAGGTAAGATTTGAACCAATTTATGGCTAGGGGATTAAGTGAAAGGGATTTCAGTATGTGTAGGAGGAGTTGGTGATTAACCATATCAAAGGCTTTAGATAAATCAATGAAGACTGCAGAGGAAAGAATATTATTGTTACGTTTTTTATTGATGCTGTCTGTGAAGGATAGAAGGGCAGTGGTGGTACTGTGGAAAGGTCTGAATCCATGTTGACAGTTGGCAAGTAAGTTGTTATGGAGAAGGTGGTTTAGTAGTTGCTTATGGATGCATTTTTCCATTATTTTTGCAAGAGGAGATAGTAGAGCTATAGGACGAAAGTTAGAATAGTCATTGGCGTGTCCCCCTGTATGTAGTGGGATAATATGGGACATTTTCCAGATGGATGGGATAGTTCCTTCACTTATGGTTCTGTTGATTAGAATGGAAATGGGAGTAAGCAATGGCTTTAGCTCCTTTTTGTAGGAATTCTGCTGGGAGTTGGTATGCTGAGGGGGTGGTAGGTTTTAATCTTTGGAGAAGGGAGCAAATGAAGGAAGTAGGCACTGGTTGTAGATGAAATGGTGGGGGTGGGATAGTGGTAGAAGTAGGCAGATTTGAGGTATCAGGAGATAGATGTCTAGCAAGATTTTGGATAGCATCTGTGAAGAAAGAATTGAAGGCATTAGCAGTTTGAGAGGGATTGTCAGGGTTAGAGCCAAGTGGGTTGGGAGTGATTGATTAGCCTGGGTGTAGAAGTTTGTTAATGCTAGTCCAAAACTTTTGTGGTTCCTTGTGGTAGGTTTGCTGTATTTGAAGGTAAAAGTTCTTTTTGTCTAACAGGATGTCTTTTTTTGTATTATTTCTATGTTGTCTACAGATTTGGTGATCTGAAGGATTTTTTGTAGAATGCCATTTTGCCTAGGATTTGTTTCTAAGAAGGATTTTTTGCCTAGTATTATTACTGAGCCAAGAGGCTGGTTTACTTTTATTTCTAAAAGAGCGTGATGGGGCTTGATGGTCCAGGATGGTTAGGAATGTAGAATTGAAGTAATCTACTACTTCATTGATTGGGAGAGATTTTAATGGTGACCAATTGCATTGTTTGAGTTCAGTTTGGAAAAGTTCCTGGTTAAATTGCTTTTTGGTTTAATGCCTAAGTTTGGCTTTAATGCGAAAAAGTGCATTGTCATCCCTTTTGGTAAAAACTCAGTACCCATGAACTACCACATAGGTGGTAGTCTACTTAACACTGAAAGTGTGATAAGAGACAACAGGACACAGGTGGACAGTAGTCTCTCCTTTGATAATAACATTGCCACAGTAGTCAGGAAATCCTTCTATGTGGCACACCTCATCACAAAAGGTTTCTCATCCAGGAAAAAAGAGTTCATTGTTTCCCTCTACTCGTCACTCATTAGATCCATTATAGAGTACAATGTCCCTTTTGGTATGTACCTCACAAGGCATCTACAACAACTGGAAAGGCCACAGAAATACCTCACAAAGAGGATTACCGGCCTCAAAGAGATGCCCTATGCAGACCATCTCAAAAAACTGCAGCTTTACTCCGTTGCATATCGCCTACTCAGAGGCGATCTCTGCCTAACACACAAAGCTATGTCAAACCCAGAGCTTTTAGACATGCTCCACTTAATGAAATCCCAATCCCTATGAGCTACACGCTCTAGGGACCTAAACCTCATCACCACAATAAACAGAACATGCTGGAGGGATAGATTCCTGTCCCAGAGACTTCCCATACTCTGGAACAAACTACCTATCTATATCAAACAAAGCTCTTCACTATCACTCTTCAAGAAAAATCTTGATGACTGGATGGGAGATAGGAAATTCACCCCGGGGATCACTTCTGTGGCTCTGCTCGACAGTGGCACAGGAAAATAATTTTCTTATGTGGCGAAAGCCAGGGTACATTTGGTTAGGCTTATATAGGCCCTAGGGCCAATAGCCTAGTACCTACCTATGAACCTATGAACCTATGGTGCGTACTGTTCTGTATGAGAAAGGGAAAGTTAGGTTGGTTTTATGTCTGATAATATAGGTTAGTGAATGGTCACGTAGGTCATCTGGGAGGATTCCTGCTTTGTATGCTTGATGGGGACTATTAGTAAGTATCCAGTCCAAGGTACTTTCTTTGTTGTTCGGTCTATTAGTTCTGGTAGGGGAGTTAATAGTTTGTGAGAAGCCATAAAGGTTGATATGGGTGGTTGGGCATGTAGTACTACAGGTCTTCCAGTCTATATTAAAGTCTCCTAGGACTATGGTTTCTTGTGGGAAATTTATGGAAAGCCATTTAAGGATATTCTCGAGTGTACTGATATTATTTCCTGGAGGAAGGTATATACAGATAATATTTATAGCCTTATGTGTGTTGATTTGAAATTTAGTGCTAAGTATTTCAGCACTATTGTCTGAAGGTGGGCTAAGATATACAGTGCTAACTTGTAGCTCTGCTTTATAGAGTATTGCTACCCCTCCTCCCTATTTGGCTGTGCGGTCTAGTCTAATGATATTGTAGCCTGGTGGGGTGACTTCATTGTCCTTAACAGTAGGTTTTAGCCAAGTTTCAGACAGGCATAAGATGTCAAATAGGTGGACATCTAAAAGGGCATGAAGTTGAGTAATTTTATTGCAAATGCTGCGTATATTGAGGTGAGCTATAGAGAGTGAGTTAGAAGGTTTGATAGGTGTTAGGGTACTAGTTTTATTTGGGTTGCCATTTGGAATGTTAAGGTTATAGTTTGGGCCAGGGTTAGGGTGAATGTCCCCATCTAGTAGGGAGTGGAGGAGTGTTGTGTGTTTAGGGTTGAGAGGCTTACAATAATAGTCTATTAATTTTTTAGCATTTCGGTTAGTATACTTAATGTGAGCTAGTCTATGATATTTGGCTAGTAGGTAGCTGGGTTTGGATGTAATGTTAAGAAGGTTTGGATAGATAAT
This sequence comes from Protopterus annectens, assembly GCF_019279795.1. Lineage (NCBI taxonomy): Eukaryota > Metazoa > Chordata > Ceratodontiformes > Protopteridae > Protopterus > Protopterus annectens. The sequence continues at coordinate 115,400,824 of NC_056737.1, read as the reverse complement.
TAATGGTGGTGTGGAAGTGTGTTTGAAGGGGAAGAGAAGAGAAGAGTATAGTGGTTGTTCATAGGAGGTTAAGAGATAGGCAGTGGTTAGAAGAGGTAAGAGAGAGAGTAAGAAAAATACTTGTAATTGGTGTGGGATAGTTGAAGTAGGCATTATATCAGTTTGAGAAGTGGGAGAAAAGATGGGTGGTAGAGTTTTGTGAGCAGGTTAGGAGAGTTGTCAATAGGTAGGGTGTTGTAACAACGAGGGATGAGAGGAGGGGTAACAGAAAGTGTGTTGAGATAATGGGGGTTGGGGTGTTAATGATATGAGTAGCTTGATTGAAGTGGAGTTGATGTGGGTGTGGCTATAGAGGATTAACTGTAGGAGCAGTGGGGGGACAGGTGATAATTGGGGGCAGGATAGGGGAGCGGAGTGAGCCCGCAGGGCGTACGGAGCGGGTAGAGACATGAGAGTAGATTGTCAATGATGACAATCAGTGAAGTATGAAATTCTGTGGGTAAATCTGAAGATAAGAGAATATAGAGGAATGTTGAGAGGCTGTCAGGAATAGAGGTATATTGTATGAGAAGTAGAGTGTGACGAGAGATAGTTTAGGTCAAGGGAGAGATGGTAAAACAGTGAGTCAGAAGAAAACTGGGAAGAGAATTAGGGAGATATGGATAAGCAAGTGAGAAGAAACTAATATTCAGAAGCTAATATAGAGGCACCTCCTAGTGGTCAGATACTTTAATGTAGTAAAATAGGTCTCCTAAAGGGGATGTCAGGCCAGGGAGGAGGGGGAGATAAAACAAGTTAGAGATAAAGAGGGAATGAGCTAGAGGTTCGGTTTATTTAAAATGTTAAATATACATATATATATATATATATATATATATATATATATATATATATATATATATATGTGTGTATAAAGAGATCTACACATGGCCATATATATGATGCACTATACAGATGTGTAGACAGACATATGTATAAATATACATGTGTATGTACATGTAGACATATATCAACATATGTATATGTATATATCCATATTCCTGTCATGTTTAAACATCACGGTTGTGTGTATACCTTCCCAGATGTATCTCACTGTATGTATCTGATATGTGTACATTATGATATAACAACATATGTGATGCAACAGTGATATCAATAAGAAGTACTACACAATTGTGGAAGTAAAGGCAGTTGTTCAATACTAATCAATATGTGTATAGACAGATATATTGGAAAAACAATAGCTGTCTTCAAAGTGGTTATGAAGTCATGGTTAACTGTTGTGACTATCGTGTACAGGATCTGAGGTTCAAGACCTGCAAGGGCTGTTTGTTTTGCTGCTGAGCAGAACAATGGCTATTGGATACAGAGTGGTTAAGGCAGTTTTGAGCAGCTTTTGTGTTTGCGTGGGTTTGCGCAAAGCTAAGTGGTGCTAAGCTATGGGAAATCGTATGGGTACTTACACCATGTAGGCTTCGCTTACCAGTGCGCAAATCAGCTTAGCTGTTATATTAGAGCAATGTTGATACCTGCTAAGCATGGCTTAGCCCTGGTAACTAGTTCTCACCACATCTGTAATAAGTGTATGTAATGCCATATACAATACATGCACCTATATGCTGTCATTACAATAGCAAGGGGTGTGAGTGTCATGTCTGGGACACACAAGTTTATGAGGCCTGTACAGTGCTGTTATCCATGCGAATGTGTTACATACAGGAGCAGTAAACCAGAGTACATGCTATCACACTGGCATGTAGTGTATCATGGCAGTACTACTGTTGACAGTGCTTTCCCAGGCAAGAGTAGAGTGCTAAATGTAGTACTGACAACAAGCACACCTGCAGGCATAGCTGGACTGTAAGGCCTCCCTGGTGTGTCCCTGGTGTGTGAGCTGTGTCACAGTATATATCTCCTACTGGATAATGATCCAACACGTGGAATGTAACTGTAGACTACTGTCTGTAGAGCACATGTTAGTGAGGGCTTCCAGCATGTAGTTATGGCATACATATTGTTGTCAAATGTCTATCTGTCGACACATTCATCCTACTACATAGCTACTTGCCAAGCTGATGACCGTCAGTCTCTGTACAGATGGGCAGATGGCAGGTATCCAGCTGGGATATGTATAGGCAACCTATGCTTGATTGACACTGACATGTCTGCCCAGCTGTGTAAGAGCTGGCACATATAGGAGACAACACATTGTATGCACCACATGCCATTGGTACCTCCACTACACTACCACAGTCAACAGAACATGCTTGGGTACAGGTCTCCATCACAGACTTTAAACATGTGTTGTAATACATGTTACATACATGTCAACGGGATCACCTCAGTGACCATGTGCAACAGGCACCCAGAGGATTGGCTGATGCATGTCACTCTCACCCTGAGGGTCACCACAATGGTATCTGTCAATAGATTGGCTGCTGGGACATGGCAGGTGGCAGGATACCACTGTACATACGTCCCCTACACAACCCATCTCTCCATACACAATAGCTAGGTACAGAGCTATGACCACCTGCAGTGATGCACCCCAGTACTGACACATGTGTACGTGTACATTACTGAGGATAGCAGTGTTTATGTGTTAGTACACCTGTACTTGGGAATTCCATGAGGGCCTTCACAACCACTGCAACACCCATTGCCATAGTCAATTGTGGCTGCTGCTGTATGGGACATTACATGTAGCCTGTTACGCTCCTCTCCCTACTGGCTACATGAGCCTTGCAGTTCCAGCACAACAGTGTTGTACAAATGGGTCAATAGGCACGGGATACCCATTGAGTTCTGGCAAGTGTATGTGTGCATGTCTGTATATCTGTAGGATACAGCATTCTGTGGTCACATACTCCTATTACAATACCCATTGCACACAGAAGTACAGGCAGTGCTGTTGCTGCCCATAGGTGAGGCATGACAATGCAACGACCTACAATGTCTGTGGCATGTGTATTACATGCATATCCCTGTAGTACCACTGTTGGGATATACAATGAGTTGTATCGCAGTCATGGGCAATGTGTGATGGTGGGTATGTCAGAGTGTTATCATGGGTTTCAGGGAGTACAATATCCACTGGGGGATGTGGGTGCTGTGTACACTGTCATTACACCAATACAACTCAGGAAATGTTCAAACGAGTAAAAACAAGAAGCAGAATGGAAGCACAGAACGCCAAGGAAGGTTAACGTTTTTTTAATAATAACGTTTTCGCTGCTGTTAACCAGTAGCTTCTTCAGAGAAAAGAGAAAAAAGAAAAGGCACAAAAGTGCTTTATAGCTATAGGGCTATAAAGCACTTTTGTGCCTTTTCTTTTTTGTCTGAAGAAGCTACTGGTTAACAGCAGCGAAAACGTTATTATTAAAAAAACGTTAACCTTCCTTGGCGTTCTGTGCTTCCATTCTGCTTCTTGTCATTACACCAAGGTACACCCGGTATATGTCCCATGTACCACTTTATGGTGACCACTGTCACCATCAACCATACAGGTAGCTGATACCACAGTTCAGCCCACTTATGCATGTGCTGTGTGCAGCCTACCTGCAACACATTGAACACATGGTCAAGTTAGTTAGCAGCGACATGTGTCTGCCTGCTATGTGTCTGTTAATGTGTATATGATGGTATGTCACACTATGTATTGTCCATATATAACCATTACGTCCCCCATTGGCATACTGTACATGTAGTGTACATGTCTGGGGATGTTCTGCATGTGACATGTAACATGTAACCTGGAAGACACTTCACCCTAAACGCTGTGTGATCTGTGCAATGAAAGCCACACACTTCAGTAGCACTACATACCTAAGTAAGGGTCTAGTCCATGTGTTGCCAAATAAGAGTGTGCATGTATGTGGATGGGTCTACATCAGGTTGCAGATTATACATGTCCCAGTGGGTCACCTGTCCATGTGTCACAGGCAATAACTGGTATACAAGCCTGTGACATGTGTTCAACTGTACCCCAGATATGTCACTTCCATGGTGTCACCATAGTGCCATACCCTTGTGGAATATGACTGCAGACCATCCTCCTGCTGACACTTGTACACCTACAATGAAAATGGATAACATTATGGAGACCACAAACAACCAGTGTTACTAACAGCTGTAATGCATCATTGCTGGATGGCTACACTACCTGACATGTATGCATTAAACATTACTCCTGACAACATGTCACACTGCAGTACTTTGGTACACTGTAGTACAGTCACCGTGTGCATCAAAACCATATTATCCTGTCCCTGCATCGATGTTATGGATGACAGGGATGAGGCACAGTTATCATCATATGCACAAGGTGTGTTGTTGGTTTTCCAGAGGCAGATTGGTGGGCCATACAATTGCACCATGTGTGTGGGTGAGGGGTGTAATGAGTTGAACTAGGCATGGTGATGTGGTGTGTGTAGGTATGGGGTTGCCCTAGGTGTGTTTGTATAGTGTGTGGGTATACATACACACAGTTCTGTCATGTGGCTGCCCTATACAGGTGTTTATGGGCAGCTGCTGACCATACCTAGCAGGGTGTGCAATTCACTGCCTCCAGCCACAGACACATGGACTGTGCCTGCCAGGGGTTCCATGGGCACATCCAGGTACAGGCCTTGATGTGCTACACTCCCCTGATGATGACAGATGGCCGCTGGAACTAGGCCCCTCCTGGGATTGGCCAGGACCCCGTGCTTGTGGCCTGCTGTGGTGTGGACAGCACCCCCCCTGCAGTGCTGGGGTACTATCGGAGTGCCTTGCTGTCCTAGCATGTCCACATTGACCGCCAGCTGTTGGTGTTGTTGGCCTACGTCCACACGGCCATGACTGCACTCCCACCACATGTTCAAACAAGGACAAACTACAGTCAATGAGGCCCATCATCTCACCAAACCCACTATCCATGAGCTCGGTATATGCACGGAGGGCACCAGACAGTTCATGGAAGTTGTCTCTTGCAGATGTGAGAGCATCACTCTGCAGCCTCAGGTCGTGTCTGGTGTACAGTTCCATACATGCCTGCACCACTATGACAGCCTGAAACATGCACTTGGTGATACCAGTTGTGGCACATCTGCCAGGGGCATGATGACCAGTGGCCCTACCATGAGCACCCTGGGACATCTGCCTATGTGGTGCCCTGCCAGACATCCAGCTATGCCTGCTGTGTCCAGACACCATAGGCATGGATACCACACTCTCCTGTGCACTGCCACCAACCTCCAGCTTTCCCTCCGCTATAGCCACTGGTGATGGGATATGTATAGGCACTGAAACTGTGTGCAGGGTTGGGCTGGCTAAAAGGGGAGTGTCAAATGATGGTGCTGTTTTGGCCCCTGACAACCCCACCTGTGCCTCAAAAGTACTATCATCATCTTCGGTGTCTGTATGGACACCAACATCAGATTGCATGCAGGAGGGACCCTGACCCACCTTGCCACCTCTGGGGAAAACAAGAAATGCACTTTAAGACCTGTACAGCATTGCATAACAGTACACATGCACACACACACACACGCACACACACACACACACACACACACACACACACACACACACACACACACACACACGCACACACCACCTTAATACCTACCTGTCCGTGACTTTACAGACAGTCCCACATTTATTCTCATGTGTTCACCATCCTACATCACACTTGGTAACATGCACTCATTAATACCACTCATTAATGTATCATTCCTCTAAATGCCTAGACAAGTGATCACAACACAAGACCTGTTACTCCATTACCTCCCTGACCTGAGTGTAATGGTTTTACATGGCCTCACTGCTGTCATTCAGTGTTCACCCTGTGTATGTATGGACAGCATGAGCATGGCCCCCATATGTGAGGGGCTGCTATGTTCACTCCATAATTCCACGCACTGGAGTGTCATGTGTAAGTATTGTTCAGAAAGTGCCAGATATGCTGATCAATCAGCCTATCATGTGACAACTGCAATATATGGTTATACTCCCTGGTGTTGTCTAGTAATTCCCCAATGCATCTGTAGTGCTGCATACGTGGGTTGTCAGTCACCTCTCTGCTGAATGCGATATTAAAGGTATACCTGGTGTCTGCTTTCCCTCCCAATGCATGTTCCATGCTACAGACCTTATATACTATCAGCTGTCGTGTGATTACATACATGACAAGTATTCCTGGTGTGGCATGTGTTAGTCATTGTCCATGTACTGCACGATCCAAAAGGGAAGTACTGCTTTATGAACAAGCCCACAATCACACATGTGCATACATGGACACCCACATAAACACACACACATATGCACACATGCATCCCACATGCATCAACCTCCCTCCATTTCACTAGAGTGACCCTACAGACAAAATAACCACCCACTGACACACACACACACACACACACACACACACACACGCACACACACAGGTGATGTTGCACAAAGATAGTACACACAGTCCTCCTATTACCCATCTGTCAACATGCATAACATATGGTATACAACAGCATGCAGTGCAGCTATAGTCAATCCATGCTAACAACATTATACATGTGTGTGATGCATGGGCTGTGTTAGTAGGTGATGCCCATTCCCCTGGATATCACAGCACTCATGTACACAGTATTGCTGTGCACCTCTTCTGAAACCCTGCTATGTACTGTGCACCAACCTCACAGGTTTACAACCCATTGCTGAATGTGTAGTACTGTGTCAGCCATGTCAGCTCTAATGCTCACAGCCCCTATGTTTTTCAGCAACACATACCTGGGATGATATGTGCACAGATGTCATTTGTGAATGCCTGATGTCTAGTTTACAGATTTCAACATCAGTGGACCATGTATGACCAATCCAATACCATTACACTGACAAACGTCATACCATACCACAGCTATGGGGAGTATACACACCCTTATTGATATGACGCACCCTTCCTTGATCTGCCATGGGACCACATCACTGTATATATTAACAGTAT